>NW_024721347.1:0-16654 GCF_018991925.1 Homarus americanus | reverse complement strand
ACTTTATAACAATATTATACGAAATAATCCGAGAATCGCCACACATTCAGTGGGAGACTGTCAAAGTCAATTGAGGGTCGATTTAGTACTTTATAACAATATTTTACCAAGTAATCCGAGAATCGCGACATAGCGAGATGGAGACTGTCAAAGTCAATTGAGGGTCGATTTAGTACTTTATAACAATATTTTACCAAATAATCCGAGAATCGCCACACACCGAGTAGGAGACTGTCAAAGTCAATTGAGGGTCGATTTAGTACTTAAGAACAATATTATGCAACATAATCCGAGAATCGCCACACACCCTGTGGCAGACTGTCAAAGTCAATTGAGGGTCGATTTAGTACTTTATAACAATATTATACGAAATAATCCGAGAATCGCCACACACCCAGTGGGAGACTGTCAAAGTCAATTGAGGGTCGATTTAGTACTTTATAACAATATTTTACCAAATAATCCGAGAATCGCCACATACCGAGTGGGAGACTGTCAAAGTCAATTGAGGGTCGATTTAGTACTTTATAACAATAATATACTAAATAATCCGAGAATCGCCACACACCCTGTGGGAGACTGTGAAAGTCAATTGAGGGTCGATTTAGTACTTTATAACAATATTATACGAAATAATCCGAGAATCGCCACACACCCAGTGGGAGACTGTCAAAGTCAATTGAGAGTCGATTTAGTACTTAAGAACAATATTATACGAAATAATTCGAGAATCGCCACACAACGACTGGGAGACTTTCAAAGTCAATTGAGGGTCGGTTTAGTACTTTATAACAATATTATACGAAGTAATCCGAGAATCGCCACACACCGCGTGGGAGACTGTCGAAGTCAATTGAGGGTCGATTTAGTACTTAAGAACAATATTATACAAAATAATCCGAGAATCGCCACACACCCTGTGGGAGACTGTCAAAGTCAATTGAGGGTCGATTTAGTACTTTATAACAATAATATACGAAATAATCCGGGAATCGCCACACACTAAGTGGGAGACTGTCAAAGTCAATTGAGGGTCGATTTAGTACTTTATAACAATAATATACGAAATAATCCGAGAATCGCCACACACCCTGTGGGAGACTGTGAAAGTCAATTGAGGGTCGATTTAGTACTTTATAACAATATTATACGAAATAATCCGAGAATCGCCACACACCCAGTGGGAGACTGTCAAAGTCAATTGAGGGTCGATTTAGTACTTTATAACAATATTATACAAATAATCCGAGAATCGCCACACACCGAGTGGGAGACTGTCAAAGTCAATTGAGGGTCGATTTAGTACTTAAGAACAATATTATACGAAATAATTCGAGAATCGCCACACAACGACTGGGAGACTTTCAAAGTCAATTGAGGGTCGGTTTAGTACTTTATAACAATATTATACGAAATAATCCGAGAATCGCCACACACCCGTGGGAGACTGTCAAGTCAATTGAGGGTCGATTTAGTACTTAGGAACAATATTATACAAAATAATCCGAGAATCGCCACACACCCAGTGGGAGACTGTCAAACTCAATTGAGGGTCAATTTAGTACTTTATAACAATATTATACGAAATAATCCGAGAATCGCCACACACCCAGTGGGAGACTGCAAAGTCAATTGAGGGTCGATTTAGTAATTTATAACAATATTTTACCAAATAATCCGAGAATCGCCACACACCGAGTGGGAGACTGTCAAAGTCATTTTTGGGTCGATTTAGTACTTTATAACAATATTATACGAAATAATCCGGAAATCGCAACATCCAGTGGGAGACTGTCAAAGTCAATTGAGGGTCAATTTAGTACTTTATAACAATATTATACGAAATAATCCGAGAATCGCCACACACTCAGTGGGAGACTGTCAAAGTCAATTGAGGGTCGATTTAGTACTTTATAACAATATTTTACCAAGTAATCCGAGAATCGCGACATAGCGAGTGGGAGACTGTCAAAGTCAATTGAGGGTCGATTTAGTAGTTTATAACAATATTATAACAAAATAATCCGAGAATCGCCACACACCGAGTGGGACACTGTCAAAGTCAATTGAGGGTCGATTTAGTACTTTATAACAATATTATACGAAATAATCCGAGAATCGCCACACACTCAGTGGGAGACTGTCAAAGTCAATTGAGGGTCGATTTAGTACTTTAAAACAATATTTTACCAAGTATTCCGAGAATCGCCACATAGCGAATGGGAGACTGTCAAAGTCAATTGAGGGTCGATTTAGTACTTTATAACAATATTATACCAAATAATCCGAGAATCGCCACACACCCAGTGGGAGACTGTCAAAGTCAATTGAGGGTCGATTTAGTAGTTTATAACAATATTTTACCAAGTAATCCGAGAATCGCCACATAGCGAATGGGAGACTTTCAAAGTCAATTGAGGGTCGATTTAGTACTTTATAACAATATTATACGAAATAATTCGAGAATCGCCACACACCGAGTGGGAGACTCTCAAAGTCAATTGAGGGTCGATTTAGTACTTAAGAACAATATTATGCGAAATAATTCGAGAATCGCCACACAACGACTGGGAGACTTTCAAAGTCAATTGAGGGTCGGTTTAGTACTTTATAACAATATTATACGAAGTAATCCGAGAATCGCCACACACCGCGTGGGAGACTGTCGAAGTCAATTGAGGGTCGATTTAGTACTTAAGAACAATATTATACAAAATAATCCGAGAATCGCCACACACCCTGTGGGAGACTGTCAAAGTCAATTGAGGGTCGATTTAGTACTTTATAACAATAATATACGAAATAATCCGGGAATCGCCACACACTGAGTGGGAGACTCTCAAAGTCAATTGAGGGTCGATTTAGTACTTTATAACAATAATATACGAAATAATCCGAGAATCGCCACACACCCTGTGGGAGACTGTGAAAGTCAATTGAGGGTCGATTAAGTACTTTATAACAATATTATACGAAATAATCCGAGAATCGCCACACACCCAGTGGGAGACTGTCAAAGTCAATTGAGGGTCGATTTAGTACTTTATAACAATATTTTACAAAATAATCCGAGAATCGCCACACACCGAGTGGGAGACTGTCAAAGTCAATTGAGGGTCGATTTAGTACTTAAGAACAATATTATACGAAATAATTCGAGAATCGCCACACAACGACTGGGAGACTTTCAAAGTCAATTGAGGGTCGGTTTAGTACTTTATAACAATATTATACGAAGTAATCCAAGAATCGCCACACACCGCGTGGGAGACTGTCAAAGTCAATTGAGGGTCGATTTAGTACTTAAGAACAATATTATACAAAATAATCCGAGAATCGCCACACACCCTGTGGGAGACTTTCAAAGTCAATTGAGGGTCGATTTAGTACTTTATAACAATATTATACGAAATAATCCGAGAATCGCCACACACCCAGTGGGAGACTGTCAAAGTCAATTGAGAATCGATTTAGTACTTAAGAACAATATTATACGAAATAATTCGAGAATCGCCACACAACGACTGGGAGACTTTCAAAGTCAATTGAGGGTCGGTTTAGTACTTTATAACAATATTATACGAAGTAAACCGAGAATCGCCACACAACGAGTGGGAGACTCTCAAAGTCAATTGAGGGTCGGTTTAGTACTTTATAACAATATTATACGAAGTAAACCGAGAATCGCCACACAACGAGTGGGAGACTCTCAAAGTCAATTGAGGGTCGATTTAGTATTTAAGAACAATATTATACAAAATAATCCGAGAATCGCTACACACCCTGTGGGAGACTGTCAAAGTCAATTGAGGGTCGATTTAGTACTTTATAACAATATTATACGAAATAATCCGAGAATCGCCACACACCCAGTGGGAGACTGTGAAAGTCAATTGAGAATCGATTTAGTACTTAAGAACAATATTATACGAAATAATTTGAGAATCGCCACACAACGACTGGGAGACTTTCAAAGTCAATTGAGGGTCGGTTTAGTACTTTATAACAATATTATACGAAGTAAACCGAGAATCGCCACACAACGAGTGGGAGACTCTCAAAGTCAATTGAGGGTCGATTTAGTATTTAAGAACAATATTATACAAAATAATCCGAGAATCGCCACACACCCTGTGGGACACTGTCAAAGTCAATTGAGGGTCGATTTAGTACTTTATAACAATATTTTACCAAATAATCCGAGACTCGCCACACACCGAGTGGGAGACTGTCAAAGTCAATTGAGGGTTAATTTAGTACTTTACAACAATATATACGAAATAATCCGAGAATCGCCACACACCCTGTGGGAGACTGTCAAAGTCAATTGAGGGTCGATTTAGTACTTTATAACAATATTATACGAAATAATCCGAGAATCGCCACACAGCCAGTGGGCGACTGTCAAAGTCAATTGAGGGTCGATTTAGTACTTTATAACAATATTTTACCAAATAATCCGAGAATCGCCACACACCGAGTGGGAGACTGTCAAAGTCAATTGAGGGTCGATTTAGTACTTAAGAACAATATTATACGAAATAATCAGAGAATCGCCACACCTTGAGTGGGAGACTGTCAAAGTCAATTGAGGGTCGATTTAGTAATTTATAACAATATTATACGAAATAGTCCGAGAATCGCCACACACCCAGTGGGAGACTGGCAAAGTCAATTAAGGGTCGGTTTAGTCCTTTATAACAATATTATACGAAATAATCCGAGAATCGCCACACACTGAGTGGGAGACTGTCAAAGTCAATTGAGGGTCGATTTAGTACTTAAGAACAATATTATACGAAATAATTCGAGAATCGCCACACAACGACTGGGAGACTTTCAAAGTCAATTGAGGGTCGATTTAGTACTTTATAACAATATTATACCAAATAATCCGAGAATCGCCACACACCCTGTGGCAGACTGTCATAGTCAATTGAGGGTCGATTTAGTACTTTAAAACAATATTATACGAAATAATCCGAGAATCGCCACACACCCAGTGGGAGACTGTCAAACTCAATTGAGGGTCAATTTAGTACTTTATAACAATATTATACGAAATAATCCGAGAATCGCCACACACCCAGTGGGAGACTGCCAAAGTCAATTGAGGGTCGATTTAGTAATTTATAACAATAATTTTACCAAATAATCCGAGAATCGCCACACACTCAGTGGGAGACTGTCAAAGTCAATTGAGGGTCGATTTAGTACTTTATAACAATATTTTACCAAGTAATCCGAGAATCGCGACATAGCGAGTGGGAGACTGTCAAAGTCAATTGAGGGTCAATTTAGTACTTTATAACAATATTATACGAAATAATACCGGAAATCGCAACACCCAGTGGGAGACTGTCAAAGTCAACTGAGGGTCAATTTAGTACTTTATAACAATATTATACGAAATAATCCGAGAATCGCCACACACCCAGTGGGAGACTGTCAAAGTCAATTGAGGGTCGATTTAGTACTTAAGAACAATATTATACGAAATAATTCGAGAATCGCTACACAACGACTGGGAGACTTTCAAAGTCAATTGAGGGTCGGTTTAGTACTTTATAACAATATTATACGAAGTAATCCGAGAATCGCCACACACCGCGTGGGAGACTCTCAAAGTCAATTGAGGGTCGATTTAGTACTTAAGAACAATATTATACAAAAAAATCCGAGAATCGCCACACACCCTGTGGGAGACTGTCAAAGTCAATTGAGGGTCGATTTAGTACTTTATAACAATAATATACGAAATAATCCGGGAATCGCCACACACTGAGTGGGAGACTGTCAAAGTCAATTCAGGGTCGATTTAGTACTTTATAACAATAATATACGAAATAATCCGAGAATCGCCACACAACGACAGGAGACTTTTTCAAAGTCAATTGAGGTCGGTTTGGTACTTTATAACAATATTATGCAGAAAGTAATCGAAATCATACACACCGCGTGGGGAGACTCTCAAAGTCAATTGAGGTCGATTTAGTACTTAAGAACAATATTATACAAAATAATCCGAGAATCGCCACACACCCTGTGGGAGACTGTCAAAGTCAATTGAGGGTCGATTTAGTAGTTTATAACAATATTTTACCAAGTAATCCGAGAATCGCCACACACTGAGTGGGAGACTGTCAAAGTCAATTGAGGGTCGATTTAGTACTTCATTACGATATTTTACCAAATAATCCGAGAATCGCCACACACTGAGTGGGAGACTCTCAAAGTCAATTGAGGGTCAATTTAGTACTTTATAACAATATTATACGAAATAATTCGAGAATCGCCACACAACGACTGGGAGACTTTCAAAGTCAATTGAGGGTCGGTTTAGTACTTTATAACAATATTATACGAAGTAATCGAGAATCGCCACACACCGCGTGGGAGATCTCAAAATCAATTAGAGATCGATTTGAGTATAGAACAATATTATAAAATAAATCAAAGATCGCCACACCTGTAGGGAGACTGTCAAAGTCAATTGAGGTCGGTTAGTCATAAGAACAATATTATACGAAATAATGCGAGAATCGCCACACAACGACTGGGGAGACTTTCCAAAAGTCAAATGAGGTCGATTTAGTACTTTATAACAATATTTTTGCAAGTGATCCGAGAATCGCCACACACCGAGTGGGAGACTCTCAAAGTCAATTGAGGGTCGATTTAGTACTTAAGAACAATATTTTACCAAAAAATTCGAGAATCGCTACACACCGAGTGGGAGACTGTCAAAGTCAATTGAGGGTCGATTTAGTACTTTATAACAATATTATACGAAATAATCCGAGAATCGCCACACACCCAGTGGGAGACTGTCAAAGTCAATTGAGGGTCGATTTAGTACTTTATAACAATATTTTACCAAATAATCCGAGAATCGCCACACACCGAGTGGGAGACTGCCAAAGTCAATTGAGGGTCGATTTAGTACTTTATAACAATATTTTACCAAATAATCCGAGAATCGCCACACACCGAGTGGGAGACTGTCAAAGTCAATTGAGGGTCGATTTAGTACTTAAGAACAATATTATACGAAATAATCAGAGAATCGCCACACCTTGAGTGGTAGACTGTCAAAGTCAATTGAGGGTCGATTTAGTAATTTATAACAATATTATACGAAATAGTCCGAGAATCGCCACACACCCAGTGGGAGACTGGCAAAGTCAATTAAGGGTCGGTTTAGTACTTTATAACAATATTATACGAAATAATCCGAGAATCGCCACACAATGAGTGGGAGACTGTCATAGTCAATTGAGGGTCGATTTAGTCCTTAAGAACAACATTATACGAAATAATACGAGAATCGCCACACAACGACTGGGAGACTTTCAAAGTCAAATGAGGGTCGATTTAGTACTTTATAACAATATTTTACCAAGTGATCCGAGAATCGCCACACACCGAGTAGGAGACTCTCAAAGTCAATTGAGGGTCGATTTAGTACTTAAGAACAATATTTTACCAAATAATCCGAGAATCGCCACACACCGAGTGGGAGACTGTCATAGTCAATTGAGTGTCGATTTAGTACTTTAAAACAATATTATACGAAATAATCCGAGAATCGACACACACCCAGTGGGAGACTGTCAAACTCAATTGAGGGTCAATTTAGTACTTTATAACAATATTATACGAAATAATCCGAGAATCGCCACACACCCAGTGGGAGACTGCCAAAGTCAATTGAGAGTCGATTTAGTAATTTATAACAATAATTTACCAAATAATCCGAGAATCGCCACACAACGAGTGGGAGACTGTCAAAGTCATTTTTGGGTCGATTTAGTACTTTATAACAATATTATACGAAATAATCCGGAAATCGCAACATCCAGTGGGAGACTGTCAAAATCAATTGAGGGTCAATTTAGTACTTTATAACAATATTATACGAAATAATCCGAGAATCGCCACACACTCAGTGGGAGACTGTCAAAGTCAATTGAGGGTCGATTTAGTACTTTATAACAATATTTTACCAAGTAATCCGAGAATCGCGACATAGCGAGTGGGAGACTGTCAAAGTCAATTGAGGGTCGATTTAGTACTTTATAACAATATTATACCAAATAATCCGAGAATCGCCACACACCGCGTGGGAGACTGTCAAAGTCAATTGAGGGTCGATTTAGTAGTTTATAACAATATTTTACCAAGTAATCCGAGAATCGCCACATAGCGAATGGGAGACTGTCAAAGTCATTTTTGGGTCGATTTAGTACTTTATAACAATATTATACGAAATAATCCGAAAATCGCCACACACTGAGTGGGAGACTCTCAAAGTCAATTGAGGGTCGATTTAGTACTTAAGAACAATATTATACGAAATAATTCGAGAATCGCCACACAACGACTGGGAGACTTTCAAAGTCAATTGAGGGTCGGTTTAGTACTTTATAACAATATTATACGAAGTAATCCGAGAATCGCCACACACCGCGTGGGAGACTCTCAAAGTCAATTGAGGGTCGATTTAGTACTTAAGAACAATATTATACAAAATAATCCGAGAATCGCCACACACCCTGTGGGAGACTGTCAAAGTCAATTGAGAATCGATTTAGTACTTAAGAACAATATTATACGAAATAATTTGAGAATCGCCACACAACGACTGGGAGACTTTTAAAGTCAATTGAGGGTCGGTTTAGTACTTTATAACAATAATATACGAAATAATCCGAGAATCGCCACACACCCTGTGGGAGACTGTGAAAGTTAATTGAGGGTCGATTTAGTACTTTATAACAATATTATACGAAATAATCCGAGAATCGCCACACACCCAGTGGGAGACTGTCAAAGTCAATTGAGGGTCGATTTAGTACTTAAGAACAATATTATAAGAAATAATTCGAGAATCGCCACACACCGAGTGGGAGACTGTCAACGTCAATTGAGGGTCGATTTAGTACTTTATAACAATATTAATCGAAATAATCCGAGAATCGCCACACACCCAGTGGGAGACTGCCAAAGTCAATTGAGGGTCGATTTAGTAATTTATAACAATATTTTACCAAATAATCCGAGAATCGCCACACAACGAGTGGGAGACTGTCAAAGTCAATTGAGGGTCGATTTAGTACTTAAGAACAATATTATACGAAATAATCAGAGAATCGCCACACAACCAGTGGCAGACTCTCAAAGTCAATTGAGGGTCGATTTAGTAATTAAGAACAATATTATACGAAATAATCCGAGAATCGCCACACACCGAGTGGGAGACTGTCGAAGTCAATTGAGGGCCGATTTTGTACTTAAGAAAAATATTATACAAAATAATCCGAGAATCGCCACACACCCTGTGGGAGACTGTCAAAGTCAATTGAGGGTCGATTTAGTACTTAAAAACAATATTATACGAAATAATCAGAGATTCGCCACACCTTGAGTGGGAGACTGTTAAAGTCAATTGAGGGTCGATTTAGTAATTTCTAACAATATTATACGAAATAGTCCGAGAATCGCCACACACCCAGTGGGAGACTGGCAAAGTCAATTAAGGGTCGGTTTAGTACTTTATAACAATATTATACGAAATAATCCGAGAATAGCCACACACCCAGTGGGAGACTTTCAAAAGTCAATTGAGGTCGATTTAGTACTTTATAACAATATTATACGAAATAATCCGAGAATCGCCACACAACCAATGGAACTGTCCAAAGTCAATTGGAGTTCGATTTAGTACTATAACAATATTTTACCGATAATCCGGGAATCGCCACACACTGAGTGGGAGACTGTCAAAGTCAATTGAGGGTCGATTTAGTACTTTATAACAATATTATATGAAATAATCCGAGAATCGCCACACACCCAGTGGGAGACTGTCATAGTCAATTGAGGGTCGATTTAGTACTTTATAACAATATTTTACCAATTAATCCGAGAATCGCCACATACCGAGTGGGAGACTGTCAAAGTCAATTGAGGGTCGATTTAGTACTTAAGAACAATATTATACGAAATAATTCGAGAATCGCCACACAACGACTGCGAGACTTTCAAAGTCAATTGAGGGTCGGTTTAGTACTTTATAACAATATTATACGAAGTAATCCGAGAATCGCCACACACCGCGTGGGAGACTTTCAAAGTCAATTGAGGGTCGATTTAGTACTTTATAACAATATTATACGAAATAGTCCGAGAATCGCCACACACCCAGTGGGAGACTGGCAAAGTCAATTAAGGGTCGGTTTACTACTTTATAGCAATATTATACGAAATATTCCGAGAATCGCCACACACCCAGTGGGAGACTGTCAAAGTCAATTGAGGGTCAGTTTAGTACTTTATAACAATATTATACGAAATAATCCGAGAATCGCCACACAACGAGTGGGAGACTCTCAAAGTCAATTGAGGGTCAATTTAGTACTTTATAACAATATTATACCAAATAATCGAATCATACACACCGAGTAGAACCCTCAAAGTCAGTGAGGTCGATTTAATTATAAGAACAATATTATACGAAATAATTCGAGGGTATACACAACGACTGGGAGACTTTCAAAGTCAATTGAGGGTCGGTTTAGTACTTTATAACAATATTATACGAAGTAATCCGAGAATCGCCACACACCGCGTGGGAGACTCTCAAAGTCAATTGATGGTCGATTTAGTACTTAAGAACAATATTATACAAAATAATCCGAGAATCGCCACACACCCTGTGGGAGACTATCAAAGTCAATTGAGGGTCGATTTAGTAGTTTATAACAATATTTTACCAAGTAATCCGAGAATCGCCACACACTGAGTGGGAGACTGTCAAAGTCAATTGAGGGTCGATTTAGTACTTTATAACGATATTTTACCAAATAATCCGAGAATCGCCACACAACGAGTGGGAGACTGTCAAAGTCAATTGAGGGTCGATTTAGTACTTTATAACAATATTATACGAAATAATCCGAGAATCGCCACACACCCTGTGGCAGACTGTCATAGTCAATTGAGGGTCGATTTAGTACTTCATTACGATATTTTACCAAATAATGCGAGAATCGCCACACAACGAGTGGGAGACTGTCAAAGTCAATTGAGGGTCGATTTAGTACTTATAACAATATTATACGAAATAATCCGAGAATCGCCACACACCCAGTGGGAGACTGCCAAAGTCAATTGAGGGTCGATTTAGTAATTTATAACAATATTTTACCAAATAATCCGAGAATCGCCACACACCGAGTGGGAGACTGTCAAATCATTTTTGGGTCGAATTAGTACTTTATAACAATATTATACGAAATAATCCGGAAATCGCAACATCCAGTGGGAGACTGTCAAAGTCAATTGAGGGTCAATTTAGTACTTTATAACAATATTATACGAAATAATCCGAGAATCGCCACACACTCAGTGGGAGACTGTCAAAGTCAATTGAGGGTCGATTTAGTACTTTATAACAATATTTTACCAAGTAATCCGAGAATTGCGACATAGCGAGTGGGAGACTGTCAAAGTCAATTGAGGGTCGATTTAGTACTTTATAACAATATTATAACAAAATAATCCGAGAATCGCCACACACCGAGTGGGAGACTGTCAAAGTCAATTGAGGGTCGATTTAGTACTTAAGAACAATATTATACGAAATAATCCGAGAATCGCCACACACTCAGTGGGAGACTGTCAAAGTCAATTGAGGGTCGATTTAGTACTTTAAAACAATATTTTACCAAGTAATCCGAGAATCGCCACATAGCGAATGGGAGACTGTCAAAGTCAATTGAGGGTCGATTTAGTACTTTATAACAATATTATACCAAATAATCCGAGAATCGCCACACAACCAGTGGGAGACTGGCAAAGTCAATTAAGGGTCGGTTTAGTACTTTATAACAATATTATACGAAATAATCCGAGAATAGCCACACACCCAGTGGGAGACTGTCAAAGTCAATTGAAGGTCGGTTTAGTACTTTATAACCATATTATACGAAATAATCCGAGAATCGCCACACACCCAGTGGGAGACTGTCAAAGTCAATTGAGGGTCGATTTAGTACTTTATAACAATATTATACGAAATAATACGAGAATCGCCACACAACCAGTGGGAGACTGTCAAAGTCAATTAAGGGTCGGTTTAGTACTTTATAACAATATTATACGAAATAATCCGAGAATAGCCACACACCCAGTGGGAGAATGTCAAAGTCAATTAAGGGTCGGTTTAGTACTTTATAACCATATTATACGAAATAATCCGAGAATCGCCACACACTGAGTGGGAGACTGTCAAAGTCAATTGAGGGTCGATTTAGTCCTTAAGAACAATATTATACGAAATAATACGAGAATCGCCACACAACGACTGGGAGATTTTCAAAGTCAAATGAGGGTCGATTTAGTACTTTATAACAATATTATACCAAGTGATCCGAGAATCGCCACACACCGAGTGGGAGACTCTCAAAGTCAATTGAGGGTCGATTTAGTACTTAAGAACAATATTTTACCAAAAAATCCGAGAATCGCTACACACCGAGTGGGAGACTCTCAAAGTCAATTGAGGGTCGATTTAGTACTTTATAACAATATTATACGAAATAATCCGAGAATCGCCACACACCCAGTGGGAGACTGTCAAAGTCAATTGAGGGTCGATTTAGTACTTTATAACAATATTTTACCAAATAATCCGAGAATCGCCACACACCGAGTGGGAGACTGTCCAAGTCAATTGAGGGTCGATTTAGTACTTTATAACAATATTATACGAAATAATCCGAGAATCGCAACACACCCAGTGGGAGACTTTCAAAGTCAATTGAGGGTCGATTTAGTACTTTATAACAATATTTTACCAAATAATCCGAGAATCGCCACATTACGAGTGGGAGACTGTCAAAGTCAATTGAGGGTCGATTTAGTACTTAAGAACAATATTATACGAAATAATTCGAGAATCGCCACACAACGACTGGGAGACTTTCAAAGTCAATTGAGGGGTCGGCTTAGTACTTTATACCAATATTATACGGCACCCGAGAATCGCCACACACTGCCAAGACTAAAGTCAATTGAGGTCGATTTAGTACTTTATAACAATATTATACGAAATAGTCCGAGAATCGCCACACACCCAGTGGGAGACTAGCAAAGTCAATTAAGGGTCGGTTTAGTACTTTATAACAATATTATACGAAATATTCCGAGAATCGCCACACACCCAGTGGGAGACTGTCAAAGTCAATTGAGGGTCGGTTTAGTACTTTATAACAATATTATACCAAATAATCCGAGAATCGCCACACACCCAGTGGGAGACTGTCAAAGTCAATTGAGGGTCGATTTAATAGTTTATAACAATATTTACTGCTAACTGAGAATCGCCACAAAGGAATGAGACTGTCAAAGTCAATTGAGGGTCGATTTAATAGTTTATAACAATATTATACGAAATAGTCCGAGAATCGCCACACACCCAGTGGGAGACTAGCAAAGTCAATTAAGGGTCGGTTTAGTACTTTATAACAACATATATGATTAACGGAGAATCGCCACACAACGACTGGGAGACTTTCAAAGTCAATTGAGGGTCGGTTTAGTACTTTATAACAATATTATACGAAATAATCCGAGAATCGCCACACACCGCGTGGGAGACTGTCGAAGTCAATTGAGGGTCGATTTAGTACTTAAGAACAATATTATACAAAATAATCCGAGAATCGCCACACACCCAGTGGGAGACTGCCAAAGTCAATTAAGGGTCGATTTAGTAATTTATAACAATAATTTACCAAATAATCCGAGAATCGCCACACACCGTGTGGGAGACTGTCAAAGTCATTTTTGGGTCGATTTAGTACTTTATAACAATATTATACGAAATAATCCGGAAATCGCAACACCCAGTGGGAGACTGTCAAAGTCAATTGAGGGTCAATTTAGTACTTTATAACAATATTATACGAAATAATCTGGTGAACGCTACACAATGAGATTGTCAAAGCCATCGATAAGGTCAGATTATACTTTATAACAATATTATACGAAATAATCCGAGAATTGCCACACACCGAGTGGAAGACTGTCAAAGCCAATTGAGGGTCGATTTATTACTTAAGAACAATATTATACAAAATAATCCGAGAATCGCCACACAATGGTGTGAGACCGTCAAAGCCGTTAATTGAGGTCAGATTTAGTAAGAGTAACAATATTTTACTAATTGAGAATTTACATAGCGAATTGAGATCGTCGCACAATTGAGGGTCGATTTAGCACTTTACAACAATATTATCCGAAATAATCCGAGAATCGCCACACACCGAGTGGGACACTGTAAAAGTCAATTGAGGGTCGATTTAGTACTTAAGAACAATATTATACGTAATAATACGAGAATCGCCACACAACGAGTGGGAGACTCTCAAAGTCAATTGAGGGTCGGTTTAGTACTTTATAACAATATTATAAGAAGTAATCCGAGAATCGCCACACACCGCGGAGACTCGTCAATTGAGGTCAGATTTAGTACTTTATAACAATATTATACGAAATAACTGAGAATTTATTACACACCGTGGGGAGACTGTCAAAGCCGTCAATTGAGGGTCGATTTAGTACTTTATAACCATAATATACGAAATAATCCGGGAATCGCCACACACTGAGTGGGAGACTGTCAAAGTCAATTGAGGGTCGATTTAGTACTTTATAACAATAATATACGAAATAATCCGAGAATCGCCACACACCCTGTGGGAGACTGTGAAAGTTAATTGAGGGTCGATTTAGTACTTTATAACAATATTATACGAAATAATCCGAGAATCGCCACACACCCTGTGGGAGACTGTCAAAGTCAATTGAGGGTCGATTTAGTAGTTTATAACAATATTTTACCAAATAATCCGAGAATCGCCACACAACGAGTGGGAGACTGTCAAAGTAAATTGAGGGTCGATTTAGTACTTTATAACAATATTATACGAAATAATCCGAGAATCGCCACACAACCTGTAGGCAGACTGTCATAACACTGAGAATGATTTAGTACTTTAAACAATATTATACGAAAATAACTGAGAACGCCATACCCAGTGAGACCGTCAAACAGCAATTGAGGTCAATTTAGTACTTTATAACAATATTATACTAGCCAATTCGAGAATCGCCACACACCCAGTGGAGGGCATCACAAAGCCGTAATTGAGGTCGGTTTAGCACTTTATAACCACTAATATACGAAATAATCCGAGAATAGCCACACACCCAGTGGGAGACTGTCAAAGTCAATTGAAGGTCGGTTTAGTACTTTATAACCATATTATACGAAATAATCCGAGAATCGCCACACACTGAGTGGGAGACTGTCAAAGTCAATTGAGGGTCGATTTAGTCCTTAAGAACAATATTATACGAAATAATACGAGAATCGCCACACAACGACTGGGAGACTTTCAAAGTCAAATGAGGGTTGATTTAGTACTTTATAACAATATTTTACCAAGTGATCCGAGAATCGCCACACACCGAGTGGGAGACTCTCAAAGTCAATTGAGGGTCGATTTAGTACCTAAGAACAATATTTTACCAAAAAATTCGAGAATCGCTACACACCGAGTGGGAGACTCTCAAAGTCAATTGAGGGTCGATTTAGTACTATATAACAATATTATACGAAATAATCCGAGAATCGCCACACACCCAGTGGGAGACTGTCAAAGTCAATTGAGGGTCGATTTAGTACTTTATAACAATATTTTACCAAATAATCCGAGAATCGCCACACACCGAGTGGGAGACTGCCAAAGTCAATTGAGGGTCGATTTAGTACTTTATAAAAATATTTTACCAAATAATCCGAGAATCGCCACACACCCAGTGGGAGACTGTCAAAGTCAATTGAGGGTCGATTTAGTACTTTATAACAATATTTTACCAAATAACCCGAGAATCGCCACACAACGAGTGGGAGACTTTCAAAGTCAATTGAGGGTCGATTTAGTACTTTATAACAATATTATACGAAATAATCCGAGAATCGCCACACACCCTGTGGCAGACTGTCATAGTCAATTGAGGGTCGATTTAGTACTTCAAAACAATATTATACGAAATAATCCGAGAATCGCCACACACCCAGTGGGAGACTGTCAAACTCAATTGAGGGTCAATTTAGTACTTTATAACAATATTATACGAAATAATCCGAGAATCGCCACACACCCAGTAGGAGACTGCCAAAGTCAATTGAGGGTCGATTTAGTAATTTATAACAATATTTAACCAAATAATCCGAAAATCGCCACACACCGAGTGGGAGACTGTCAAAGTCATTTTTGGGTCGATTTAGTACTTTATAACAATATTATACGAAATAATCCGGAAATCGCAACATCCAGTGGGAGACTGTCAAAATCAATTGAGGGTCAATTTAGTACTTTATAACAATATTATACGAAATAATCCGAGAATCGCCACACACTCAGTGGGAGACTGTCAAAGTCAATTGAGGGTCGATTTAGTACTTTATAACAATATTTTACCAAGTAATCCGAGAATCGCGACATAGCGAGTGGGAGACTGTCAAAGTCAATTGAGGGTCGATTTAGTACTTTATAACAATATTATAACAAAATAATCCGAG
>NW_024721346.1:0-13351 GCF_018991925.1 Homarus americanus | reverse complement strand
CAGAGGTGTGCCTGGGGTGTCAGGTGTGACTGGGGTGTCAGGTGTAACTGGGGTGTCAGAGTGTCCCTAGGAGTGTCAGGGGTGTGCCTGGAGGTGTCAGGGCTGGAAGTGTCAGAGGTGTGCCTGGGGAGTGACAGCGGTGTATTTGGGAGTGTCAGAGGTGTATAGCAGGAGATGTCAGAGGTGTGCCTGAGAGTGTAGAGGTGTGCCTGGGGAATGTTGGGGTGTGCCTGGGAGTGTCATGGGTGTGCCTGGGGAGTGTCAGAGATGTGCCTGGGATTGTCAAGGTTTGCCTGGGAGTGTCAGAGGTGTGCACTGGGTGTGTCAGAAGTGTGCCTGGGGTGTGTCAGAGGTGTGCCTGGGTGTCATTCATGTGCCTGGGGTGTCTGAGGTGTGCCTGGGGTGTCAGATGTGTACCAGAGTGTCAGGTGTGCACCTAGTGTCAGAGGTTTGCCTGGGAGTGTCATGGGTGTACCTGGGAGTGTCAGAGGTGTGCCTGTGGTATCAGAGGTGTACCTGGGATTGTCAAGGTGTGCCTGGGAGTGTCAGAGGTGTGCCTGGGAGTGTCAGGGGTGTGACTAGGAGTGTCAGAGGTGTAACTGGGTGTGTCAGGAGTGTGCCTGGGAGTGTCAGAGGTGTAACTGGGAGTGTCAGGGTTGTGCCTGGGAGTGTCAGGGTGTGCCTGGGAATGTCAGGGGTGTCTCCAGGGGTGTCAGGGTGTGACTGGGAGTGTCGGAGGTGTGACTGGGAGTGTCGGAGGTGTACCTGGGGAGTGTCTGAGGTGTACCTGGGGAGTGTCGGAGGTGTGCCTGGGGAGTGTCAGAGGTGTACCTGGGAGTGTCAGAGTGTGCAGAGTGCAGGGGTGTACCTGGGATGTCAGAGTGTACCTGGGGTGTCATGGGTGTGCAAGTGTCAGAGATGTGCCTGGAATTGTCAAGGTTTACCTGGGAGTGTCAGAGTGTGCCTGGGAGTGTCAGAAGCGTGCCTGGGAGTGTCAGAGATGTGCCTGGGGTGTCATTCATGCCTGGGAGTGTCTGAGGTGTGCCTGGGAGTGTCAGAGGTGTGCCTGGGTGTCAAGTTGTGCCTGGGGTGTCAGAGGTTTACCTGGGGAGTGTCATGGGTGTGCCTGGGGAGTGTCAGAGGAGTGCCTGGGGAGTATCAGAGGTGTGCCTGGGATTTCAGAGGTGGCACCTGGGAGTGTCAGAGGTGTACCTGGAAGTGTCAGGGCTGGAGTGTCAGAGGTGTGCCTGGAAGTGACAGCGGTGTGCCTGGGGAGTGTCAGAGGTGTGCAGGGAGTGTCTGAGGTGTGCCTGGGGAGTGTCTGGGGTGTGCCTGGGTGTCAGGTTGGCGCAGGGGTGTGGGAGTTCTGGGAGCATCAGAGGTGCCTGGGAGTGTCAGAGGTGTCCTGGGAGTGTCAGGGGTGTGCCTGGGAGTGTCAGGAGTTCCTCGGTGTCTGAGGTGTGCCTGGTGGTGTCAGAGGTGTGCCTGGTGTGTCAGGGTGTGCCAGGGGTGTCAGGTGTGCCTAGGGTGTCTGGGGTGTGCCTGGGAGTCTCAGGGGTGTGCCTGGGGGTGTCAGTTTGTACTGGAAGTGTCAGGGTGTGCCTGGGATTGTCAGAGGTGTGCCTGTGGTGTCAGGGTGTACCAGGGAGTGTCAGGGGTGTACCTGGGGTGTCAGGGGTGTGCCTGGGAGTGTCAGAGGTGTGCCTGATGGTGTCAGAGGTGTGCCAGGGGGTGTCAGGGGTGTGCCTGGGGGTGTCAGGGGAGTGTGCCTGGGTGTGGGGGTGTGCTTGGGGTGTGGGGTGTGCCTGGGGTGTCTGGGGTGTGCCTGGGGAGTGTCAGTTTGTACCTGGAGTGTCAGGGGTGTGCCTGGGGTGTCAGGGGTGTGCCTGGGAGTGTCAGGGTTCCTGGGGAGCATCACAGGAGTGCCTGGGAGTGTCAAGGTGTGCCTGGATGTGTCAGGGGTGTGCCTGGAGGTGTCAGAGGTGTCCTGGGGTGTCAGAGGTGTGCCTGGGAGTGTCTGAGGGTGTGCCTGGGGTGTATGAGGTGTGCCTGGGGTGTCAGATGTGTGCCAGAGTGTCAGAGGTGGCACTGGGGAGTGTCAGAGGTGCCTGGGAGTGTCAGGGGTGTGCAAGTGTCATGGGTGTGCCTGGGGTGTCAGAGGTGTGCCTGAGGTGTCAGAGGTTGCAGGGCATCAGAGGAGTGCCTGGTGTCAGAGGTGTGCCTGGAAGTGTCAGGGGTGTGCCTGGGAGTGTCAGAGGTTTGCCTGGGGAGTGTCTGGGGTGTGCCTGGGAGTGTCAGAGGTGCCTGGGAGTATCAGAGGTGTGCCTGGGATTGTCAGGGGTGTGCCTGGGGAGTGTGGGGTGTGCCTGGGGTGTCGTTCATGCCTGGGAGTGTCAGAGGGTGTGCCAGAGTGTCAGAGGTGTGCCTGGGGTGTGGGGAGGTGTGCCTGGTAGTGTCAGAGGTGTCTGGGGTGTCTGAGGTGTGCCTGGGGGTGTATGGGGTGTGCCTGGGGTGTCAGATGTGTGCCAGAGTGTCAGAGGTGGGTCTGGGGTGTCAGAGGTGTGACTGGGAGTGTCAGTGGTGTGCACCGAGTGTCGGAGGTGTGCTGGGAGTGTCAGTGGTGTGCTGGAGTGTCATTCATGTGCATGGGATTGTCCGAGGTGTGCACCTGAGTGTCAGGGGGTGTGGCGAGTGTCAGGTGTGGCTCAGGTGTCAGAGTGTCCTGGGGAGTGTCAGAGGTGTGCCTGGAAGTGTCAGGGCAGGAAGTGTCAGAGGTGTGCCTGGGGTGACAGCGGTGTGTTGGGAGTGTCAGAGGTGTGCCTGGGTGTCAGAGGTGTGCCTGGGTGTCAGGGGTGTGTGTGGGGAGTGTCAGAGGTGTGCTTCAGGTGTCTGAGGTGTGGCTGGGGTGTCTGAGGTGTGCCTGGGGAGTGTCAGAGGTGTGCCTGGGGTGTCAGAGGGTGCTTGGAGCATCAGAGGGTACCTGGGAGTGTCAGAGGTGTGCCTGGGAGTGTCAGGTGTGCCACCGGAGTGTGTGGTGTACCTGGGGAGTGTCAGATGTGTGCCAGGGGTGTCGGGGTGTGCCTGGGAGTGTCAGAGGTGTGCCTGAGGGAGGTGTGCCAGGGGGTGTCAGGGGTGTGCCTGGGGAGTGTCAGGGGTGTGCCTGGGGAGTGTCAGGGGTGTGCTTGGGGTCTGGGGTGTGCCTGGGGTGTCTGGGGTGTGCCGGAGTGTCAGAGGTGTAACTGGGGAGTGTCAGAAGCGTACTGGGAGTGTCAGAGATGTGCCTGGGGTGTCATTCATGTGCCTGGGAGTGTCAGGGTGTGCCTGGGAGTGTCAGAGGTGTGCCTGAGGTGACAGAGTTGTGCCTGGGAGTGTCAGAGGGTTTGCCTGGGGTGTCATGGGTGTGCCCAGGAGTGTCAGAGGTACCTGGGTATCAGAGGTGTGCCTGGGTTGTCAGGGATGCACCTGGAGTGTCAGAGGTGTGCCTGGAGGTGTCAGGGCTGGAAGTGTCAGAGGTGTGCCTGGAAGTGACAGCGTGTGCCTGGGGAGTGTCAGAGGTGTGCTTGGGAGTGTCTGAGGTGTGGCTGGGGTGTCTGGGGTGTGCCTGGGGTGTCAAGGTGTGCCTGGGGTGTCAGAGGGTTCCTGGGGCATCAGAGGGTACCTGGGAGTGTCAGAGTGTCCTGGGGAGTGTGGGGTGTGCCTGGGGTGTCAGAGGTGTCCCTCAGGTGTCTGGGGTGTGCCTGGTGGTGTCAGAGGTGTGCCTGGTGGTGTCAGAGGTGTGCCAGGGAGTGTCAGGGTGTGCCTGGGGTGTCTGGGGTGTGCCTGGGAGTCTCTGGTGTGCCTGGGGTGTCAGTTTGTACCTGGAAGTGTCAGAGGTGTGCCTGGGATTGTCAGGGGTGTGCCTGGTAGTGTCAGAGGTGGCAGGGTGTCAGGGTGTGCCTGGGGTGTCAGGGGTGTGCTGGGGTGTCAGAGGTGTGCCTGATGGTGTCAGAGGTGTGCCAGGGAGTGTCAGGTGTGCCTGGGGTGTCAGGGGTGTGCCTGGGGTGTCAGGGGTGTGCTTGGGGTGTCTGAGGGTGTGCCTGGGGTGTCTGGGGTGTGCCTGGGGTGTCAGTTTTGTGCCTGGAGTGTCAGGAGGTGTGCCTGGGAGTGTCAGGGGTGTACCTGGGGTGTCAGAGGGTTCCTGGGGCATCACAGGGGTACCTGGGAGTGTCAAGGTGTGCCTGGATGTGTCAGGGTGTGCCTGGGTGTCAGAGGTGTCCTGGGGAGTGTCAGAGGTGTACCTGGGGGTGTCTGGGGTGTGCCTGGGGTGTGAGGTGTGCCTGGGAGTGTCAGATGTGTGCCAGGGGAGTGTCAGGGTGTGCCTGGGGTGTCAGAGGTGTGCCTGGGGTGTCAGAGGTGTGCCTGGGAGTGTCATGGTGTGCCTGAGTCAGAGGTGTGCCTGAGGTGTCAGAGGGTTCCTGGGGAGCATCAGAGGAGTGCCTGGGGAGTGTCAGAGGTGTGCCTGGAAGTGTCAGGGGTGTGCCTGGGGTGTCAGGGTTTACCTGGGGTGTCATGGGTGTGCCTGGGGTGTCAGAGGGTATGGGATTATCAGAGGTGTGACCTGGGATTGTCAGAGGTGTGCCTGGGAGTGTCAGGGTGTGCCTGGGGTGTCATTCATGTGTCCTAGGAGTGTCTGGGGTGTGCAGGGAGTGTCAGAGGTGTGCCTGAGGTGTAGGAGGTGTGGTAGTGTGGGGTGTCCTGGGAGTGTCAGGGGTGCCTGGTGTGGGGTGTGCCAGGTGTCAGATGTGTGCCAGGGGTGTCAGAGGTGGGTCTGGGGATGTCAGTGGTGTGCCTGGGGTGTCGGAGTGTGCCTGGGAGATGTCAGTGGTGTACTGGGGTGTCATTCATGTACATGGGATTGTCCGGAGGTGTGCCTGGGGAGTGTCAGGGGTGGCTGGGAGTGTGGTGTGACTCAGGTGTCAGAAGTGTCTGGGGAGTGTCAGGAGGTGTGCCTGGAAGTGTCAGGGCAGGAAGTGTCAGAGGTGGCCTGGGGTGACAGCGGTGTATTTGGGAGTGTCAGAGGTGTAACTGGGAGATGTCAGAGGTGTGCCTGAGAGTGTAAGAGGTGTGCCTGGGAATGTTAGAGGTGTACCTGGGGTGTCATGGGTGTGCGCAGGGTGTCAGAGATGTGCTGGGATTGTCAAAGTTTGCCTGGGAGTGTCAGAGGTGTAACTGGTGTGTCAGAAGCGTGCCTGGGAGTGTCAAGGTGTACCTGGGAGTGTCATTCATGTGCCTGGGGAGTGTCTGAGGTGTGCCTGGGGAGTGTCAGATGTGTGCCTGAGGTGTCAGAGGTGTGCCTGGGAGTGTCAGAGGTTTACCTGGGAGTGTCATGGGTGTGCCTGGGGAGTGTCAGAGGAGTACCTAGTATCAGAGGTGTGCCTGGGATTGTCAGAGGTTGTACCTGGGGTGTCAGAGGTGTACCTGGGAGTGTCAGGGGTGTAACTAGGGGTGTCGGAGGTGTGGACTGGGTGTGTCAGAAGTGTGCCTGGGAGTGTCAGAGGTGCTGGAGTGTCAGCGTTGTACCTGGGAGTGTCAGGGGTGTGCCTGGGAATGTCAGGGGTGTATCTGGGAGTGTCAGGGGTGTGCCTGGGAGTGTCGGAGGTGTGGCTGGGAGTGTCGGAGGTGTAGCTGGGGGTGTCTGAGGTGTACCTGGGGTGTCGGAGGTGGCCTGGGGGGTGTCAGAGGTGTGCCTGGGAGTGTCAGAGGGTGTGCCTGAGGTGCAAGTGTGCCTGGGAATGTCAGAGGTGTACCTGGGAGTGTCATGGGTGTGCCTGGGAGTGTCAGAGATGTGCCTGGAATTGTCAAGGTTTGCCTGGGGTGTCAGAGGTGTAGCTGGGGTGTCAGAAGCGGCACTGGGGAGTGTGAGATGTACCTGGGGTGTCATTCATGTGACCTGGGGGTGTCTGAGGTGTACCTGGGGTGTCAGAGGTGTACCTGAGGTGACAGAGTTGTGCCTGGGAGTGTCAGAGGTTTACCTGGGAGTGTCATGGGTGTACCTGGGAGTACCTGGGAGTATCAGAGGTGTACCTGGGATTTGTCAAGTGTGCCTGGGAGTGTCAGGAGTTGTACCTGGAAGTGTGTCAGGGCTGGAAGTGTCAGAGGTGTACCTGGAAGTGACAGCGGTGTACCTGGGAGTGTCAGAGGTGTACTTGGGAGTGTCTGAGGTGTAACTGGGAGTGTCTGAGGTGTGCCGGGTGTCAAGGTGTACCTGGGGTGTCAGAGGAGTTCTGGGAGCATCAGGAGGGTACCTGGGAGTGTCAGGAGGTGTCCTGGGGTGTCAGGGGTGCCTGGGAGTGTCAGAGGTGTCCTCAGGTGTCTGAGGTGTGCCTGGGAGTGTCAGAGGTGTGCCTGGTGTGTCAGAGGTGTGCCAGGGGGTGTCAGGGGTGTGCCTGGGGTGTCTGAGGGTGTGCACTGGGATCTGAGGGTGTACCTGGGGTGTGTCAGTTTTGTACCTGGAAGTGTCAGAGGTGTACCTGGGATTGTCAGAGGTGTACCTGGTAGTGTCAGAGGTGTACCAGGGGTGTCGGGGTGTACCTGGGAGTGTCAGGGGTGTGCCTGGGAGTGTCAGAGGTGTGCCTGATGGTGTCAGAGGTGTGCCAGGGGTGTCAGGGGTGTGCCTGGAGTGTCAGGGTGTGCCTGGGAGTGTCAGAGGTGTGCTTGGGGTGTCTGAGGGTGTGCCTGGGAGTCTGGTGTGCCTGGGGTGTCAGTTTTGTACCTGGAAGTGTCAGAGGTGTGCCTGGGGTGTGTCAGGAGGTGGCCTGGGGGGTGTGGGAGTTCCTGGGAGCATCACAGGAGTTGCAGGAGTGTCAAGGGTGTACCTGGATGTGTCAGGGGTGTACCTGGAGGTGTCAGTGTCCTGGGAGTGTCAGAGGTGTACCTGGGGTGTGTCTGAGGTGTACCTGGGAGTGTGTGAGGTGTACCTGGGAGTGTAAGATGTGTACCAGGGAGTGTCAGAGGTGTGCCTGGGAGTGTCAGAGGTGTACCTGGGGGTGTCAGAGGTGTGCCTGGGGGTGTCATGGGGTGTACCTGGGGTGTCAGAGGTGTACCTGAGAGTGTCAGAGGTTCCGGAGCATCAGAGGGAGTACCAGGATTGTGGTGTGCCTGGAAGTGTCGGAGGTGTACCTGGGGTGTCAGAGGTTTACCTGGGAGTGTCATGGGTGTACCTGGGGTGTCAGAGGAGTACCGGGTATCAGAGGTGTACCTGGGATTTGTCAGAGGTGTGCCTGGGGTGTCAGAGGTGCCTGGGGTGTCATTCATGTACCTAGGAGTGTCTGAGGGTGTACCGGGGAGTGTCAGAGGTGTACCTGAGGTGGGAGGTGTGCCTGGTAGTGTCAGAGGTGTCCCTGGGGTGTCTGAGGTGTACCTGGGGTGTTGAGGTGGCCGGGGTGTCAGATGTGTACCAGGGGTGTCAGAGGGTGGGTCTGGGAGTGTCAGAGGTGTAACTGGGAGATGTCAGTGGGTGTACCTGGGGTGTCAGGAGGTGTGCCTGGGAGATGTCGGTGGTGTGCTGGGGGTGTCGTTCATGTACATGGGATTGTCCGAGGTGTGCCTGGGGTGTCAGGGGTGTAACTGGGAGTGTCGGAGGTGTGGCTCAGGTGTCAGAGTGTCCTGGGGTGTCAGGGGTGTACCTGGAAGTGTCAGGGCAGGAGTGTCAGAGGTGTACCTGGGGTGACAGCGGTGTGTATTTGGAGTGTCAGAGGTGTGCTGGGAGTGGTCAGAGGTGTACCTGGGAGTGTCAGGGGTGTATGTGGGAGTGTCAGAGGTGTACTTGGAGTGTGAGGTGTAACTGGGGAGTGTCAGAGGGTGTACCTAGGAGTGTCAGAGGTGTACCTGGGAGTGTCAGAGGAGTTCCTTGGAGCATCAGAGGAGTGCAGGAGTGTCAGAGGTGTGCCTGGGAGTGTCAGGGGTGTGTACCTGGGAGTGTATGAGGTGTGCCTGGGGTGTCAGATGTGTGCCGGGAGTGTCAGAGGTGTGCCTGGGAGTGTCAGAGGTGTGCCTGGGGAGTGTCAGAGGTGTACCAGGGGAGTGTCAGGGGTGTACCTGGGGAGTGTCGGGGTGTACCTGGGAGTGTCAGAGTGTACTTGGGTGTCTGAGGTGTACCTGGGAGTGTCTGAGGTGTGCCTGGGAGTGTCAGTTTTGTACATGGAAGTGTCAGAGGTGTGCCTGGGAGTGTCAGAGGTTCCTGGGGCATCAGAGGGTACATGGGGTGTCAGAGGTGTACCTGGAAGTGTCAGGGGTGTGCCTGGGTGTCAGAGGTTTACCTGGGAGTGTCATGGGTGTACCTGGGAGTGTCAGAGAGGTGCCTGGGAGTATCAGAGGTGGCTGGGATTGTCAGAGGGTGTGCCTGGGGTGTCAGAGGTGTACCTGGGAGTGTCATTCATGTGCCTGGGAGTGTCTGAGGTGTACCTGGGAGTGTCAGAGGTGTCGAGGTGTCTGAGGTGTACCTGGGGTGTGTGGGGTGTACCTGGGGTGTCAGATGTGCCAGGGGGTGTCAGAGGTGGGTGGGGTGTCAGAGGTGTAACTGGGAGATGTCAGTGGTGTACATGGGAGTGTCGGAGGTGTACCTGGGATGTCAGAGGTGTACCTGGGAGATGTCAGTGGTGTACCGGGGAGTGTTATTCATGTACATGGGATTGTCAGAGGTGTACCTGGGAGCGTCAGGGGTGACTGGGGTGTCGGAGGTGTAACTGGGGTGTCAGAAGTGCCTGGGAGTCAGAGGTGTGCCTGGGGTGTCAGGGGTGTACCTGGGGTGTCAGGGGTGTACCTGGGAGTGTCAGAGGTGTGCCTGATGGTGTCAGAGGTGTACCAGGGGTGTCAGGGGTGTGCCACCTGAGTGTCAGGGGTGTACCTGGGGTGTCAGGGTGTACTTGGGAGTGTCTGAGGTGTACCTGGGAGTGTCTGGGGTGTGCCTGTGGGTGTCAGTTTTGTGCCTGGAAGTGTCAGAGGTGTACCTGGAGTGTCAGAGGTGTACCTGGGAGTGTCAGGAGTTCCTGGGGAGCATCAGGGAGTACCTGAGTGTCAAAGGTGTACCTGGATGTGTCAGGGTGTACCTGGGTGTCAGAGGTGTCCCTGGGGTGTCGAGGTGTGGAGTGTCTGGGGTGTGCCTGGGGTGTATGAGGTGTGCCTGGGGAGTGTCAGATGTGTGCAGGGGTGTCAGAGGTGTGGGGTGTCAGAGGTGTACCTGGGAGTGTCAGAGGTGTGCCTGGGAGTGTCATGGGTGTGCCTGGGGAGTGTCAGAGGTGTGCCTGAGGTGTCAGAGGGGTTCCTGGGGCATCAGGGGAGTACCTGGGTGTCAGGGGTGCACAAGTGTCAGAGGTGTACCAGGGAGTGTCAGGGGTGTACTTGGGAGTGTCTGAGGTGTACCTGGGAGTGTCAGTTTTGTACCTGGAAGTGTGAGAGGTGTACCTGTGAGTGTCAGAGGTGTACCTGGGAGTGTCAGAGGAGTTCCTGGGAGCATCACAGGAGTACCTGAGAGTGTAAGAGGTGTACCTGGGAGTGTCAAAGGTGTCCCTGGGAGTGTCTGAGGTGTACCTGGGAGTGTATGAGGTGTACCTGGGAGTGTCAGATGTGTACCAGGGAGTGTCAGAGGTGGGTCTGGGAGTGTCAGAGGTGTAACTGGGAGATGTCAGTGGTGTACATGGGAGTGTCGGAGGTGTACCTGGGAATGTCAGAGGTGTACCTGGGAGTGTCAGAGGTGTACCTGGGAGATGTCAGTGGTGTACCGGGGAGTGTCATTCATGTACATGGGATTGTCAGAGGTGTACCTTGGAGCGTCAGGGGTGTAACTGGGAGTGTCGGAGGTGTAACTGGGAGTGTCCGAAGTGTACCTGGGAGTGTCAGAGGTGTACCTGGAAGTGTCAGGGCTGGAAGTGTCAGAGGTGTACCTGGGAGTGACAGCGGTGTATTTGGGAGTGTCAGAGGTGTAACTGGGAGATGTCAGTGGTGTACCTGGGAATGTCAGAGGTGTACCTGGGAGTGTCAGAGGTGTACCTGGGAGATGTCAGTGGTGTACCTGGGAGTGTCATTCATGTACATGGGAGTGTCAGAGGTGTACCTGGGAGTGTCAGGGGTGTAACTGGGAGTGTCGGAGGTGTAACTGGGAGTGTCAGAAGTGTCCCTGGGAGTGTCAGAGGTGTACCTGGAAGTGTCAGGGCTGGAAGTGTCAGAGGTGTACCTGGGAGTGACAGCGGTGTATTTGGGAGTGTCAGTGGTGTACCTGGGAGTGTCAGAGGTGTACCTGGAAGTGTCGGAGGTGTACCAGGGAGTGTCAGGGGTGTACCTGGGAGTGTCAGAGGTGTACTTGGGAGTGTCTGAGGTGTAACTGGGAGTGTCTGAGGTGTACCTGGGAGTGTCAAAGGTATACCTGGGAGTGTCAGAGGAGTTCCTGGGAGCATCAGAGGAGTCCCTGGGAGTGTCTGAGGTGTACCTAGGAGTGTATGAGGTGTACCTGGGAGTGTCAGATGTGTACCAGGGAGTGTCAGAGGTGTACCTGGGGAGTGTATGAGGCACCTGGGAGTGTCAGATGTACCAGGTAGTGTCAGAGGTGTACCTGGGAGTGTCAGAGGTGTACCTGGGAGTGTCAGAGGTACCAGGAGTGTCAGGGTGTGCAGGGGTGTGGGGTGTGCCTGGGGTGTCTGGGGTGTGCCTGGGGTGTCGGTTTGTACATGGAAGTGTCAGAGGTGTGCCTGGGGTGTCAGAGGGGTTCTGGGGCATCAGAGGAGTACATGGGAGTGTCAGTGTACCTGGAAGTGTCAGGGGTGTGCCTGGGAGTGTCAGAGGTTTACCTGGGGAGTGTCATGGGTGTACCTGGGGAGTGTCAGAGAGGTACCTGGGAGTATCAGAGGTGTGCCTGGGATTGTCAGAGGTGTGCCTGGGAGTGTCAGAGGTGTGCCTGGGAGTGTCATTCATGTGCCTGGGGAGTGTCTGAAGGTGTACCTGGGAGTGTCAGAGGTGTCCCGGGGGAGTGTCTGAGAGGTGTCCTGGG
This sequence comes from Homarus americanus, assembly GCF_018991925.1. NCBI lineage: Eukaryota > Metazoa > Arthropoda > Malacostraca > Decapoda > Nephropidae > Homarus > Homarus americanus. Next base: position 2,331 of record NW_024721346.1, on the reverse strand, counting down.
GAGTGTATGAGGTGTACCTGGGAGTGTCAGATGTGTGCAGAGTGTCAGAGGTGGGTACGTGTCAGAGGTGTAACTGGGGATGTCAGTGGTGTGCATGGGGTGTCAGGTGTGCCTGGGATGTCAGAGGTGTGCCTGGGAGGATGTCAGTGGTGTGCCAGGGGTGTTATTCATGTGCATGGGATTGTCAGTGTGCCTGGGAGCGTCAGGGGTGTGACTGGGAGTGTCGGAGGTGTGGCTGGGAGTGTCAGAAGTGTACCTGGGAGTGTCAGAGGTGTACCTGGAAGTGTCAGAGGTGTGCCTGGGTGTCAGGGCTGGAAGTGTCAGAGGGGTGTGTACCTGGGAGTGACAGCGGTGTGTTTGGGAGTGTCAGAGGTGTACCAGGGAGTGTCAGGGGTGGGTCTGGGGAGTGTCAGAGGTGTAACTGGGAGATGTCAGTGGTGTGCCTGGGGTGTCAGAGGTGTACCTGGGAGATGTCAGTGGTGTGCCTGGGGTGTCATTCATGTGCATGGGATTGTCAGAGGGGTGCCTGCAAGTGTCAGGGGGTGTAACTGGGAGTGTCAGGTGTAACTGGGTGTCAAGTGTACTGGAGTGTCAGAGTGTGCCTGGAGTGTCAGGCTGGAAGTGTCAGGGTGTGCCTGGGGTGACAGCCGGTGTATTTGAGTGTCAGAGGTGTAACTGGGGTGTCAGGGGTGCACAGGGTGTCAGGGGTGTACCAAGTGTCAGGGGTGTATGTGGGAGTGTCAGAGGTGTGCTGGAGTGTCTGAGAGGTGTAACTGGGTGTCTGGGGTGTCTAGTGTCAGAGGTGTGCCTGGGGTGTCAGAGGGTTCAGGGCTGCCTGGGGTGTCAGAGGTGTACCTGGGGTGTGGGGTGTGCCTGGGGTGTATGAGGTGTGCCTGGGAGTGTCGGATGTTAATACCTGAAATGTCAGAGGTGTACTAGAAGTGTCAGGGGAGTTGTGCCTGGGGTGTCAGAGGTGCAAAGGAGTGTCAGGGTGTGCCTGGGGTGTGAGGTGTACCTGGGAGTGTCAGGGGTGTGCCTGGGAGTGTCTGGGGTGTGCTGGGGTGTGGGAGGTGTGCCTGGGGGTGTCAGTTTTGGACCTGGAGGTGTCAGGTGTGCCTGGGTGTCAGGGGTTGTGCTTCCAGGGTGTCAGGGGGTTCCTGGGGCATCAGAGGAGTACTGGGGTGTCAGAGGTGTGCCTGGGGTGTCAGGGGTGTACCTGGGGTGGGGTGTGCCTGGGGTGTCAGATGTGCCAGGGGTGTCAGGTGTGCTTGGGAGTGTCAGAGGTGTGCCTGGGGTGTCAGAGGTGTGCCTGGGTGTCATGGGTGTGCCTGGGGAGTGTCAGAGTGTGCCTGGGGAGTGTCAGAGGGGTTCCTGGGGCATCAGAGGGACCTGGGAGTGTCAGGGGTGGCCTGGGTGTCAGGGGTGTACCTGGGGAGTGTCAGGGGTGCTGGGAGTGTCATTAGGTGTCTGGGGTGTCAGAATTTGTGCCTGGGAGGTGTGGGAGGTGTCCTGGGGTTGTCAGGTGGCCTGGGTGTCATGGGTGTGCCTGGGGGTGTCTAGAGGTGTGCCTGGGATTGTGGGGTTGGGGTGTACCTGGGGAGTGTCAGAGCGTGCTGGGGTGTCAGAGGTGTGCCTGGGGTGTCTGGAGTGTGCCTGGGGTGTCAGAGGTGTGCCTGGGGTGTCAGGGGTGTGTGGGAGGTGTGGGGTGTACACAGGTGTCAGTGGGTGTACCTGGGGTGTCTGGGTGTGCCTGGGGTGTCAGGGGGTGTACCTGGGATTGTGGGGTGGTGTGCCTGGGTTTGTTAGGTTGATTTACAGGATTGTCAGGAGTGTACCTGGGGAGTGTCAGGGTGTAACTGGGTGTGTCGGGAGGTGTGGCTTTGGGAATTGTCAGGGTGTGCCTGGGGTGTGGGGTGTGCCTGGGGTGTGGCGTTGCCTGGGGTGTGGGGGTGTGCACAGGGTGTCGGGGTGCCTGGGGAATTGTCTGGGGTGTGGGGTGTCGTGGGTGTGGCTGCTAGGTGTGTGACTGGGAGTATCTGTGGGGGTGCCTGGGGTGTCTGAGAGGTGTGCCTGGGGGTGTCAGGGGGTGTGCTGGAGTGTCAGGGTATGCCTGGAGTGTTTGGTGTGCCTGGGTGTGGGAGGTGTGCCTGGGAATGTCATGGGTGCTGGGGTGTGTGGTGTGTGGTGTGTTCTGCATGTGCCTGGGGTGTCAGGGTGTGTATAAGAGTGTCATGCACTGGGATGAACTGGGGAGTGTCAGAACATACCTGGAGTCTCAGAGGAACAACTGGGAGATGTCATTGGTGGCCTGGAGAGGCAATACGTAACTTC
>NW_024721345.1:0-17798 GCF_018991925.1 Homarus americanus | reverse complement strand
CGCAACTATTTGCTGATAACCAACTCATCAATGATCAAGCCCAGACTGACATAGATTTTGAGTATGGAACACAGTTAAATGAGTCGGTAGGAAGTAGTGAGAAAGTTATAGACGAATCATTTGACGACTTAAACCGTCGTACCCTACGGTCTGGTAATCACTATAGTACCTCACCTAAGTATACTAAAGCAGTTACCCCTGTTACAGGTGATAGTGTGTCTGTTGCTAAATCGGTAACAACCTTATTAACCCAGCCTTCTGTTAAGAGTAAGAATACTAATTTGCTTAATACTAACACTAAAATGGCTTCGTCTAACCCTCACACCCTCACTAACACACCTACAGCTGATACTGTCATTAATATCATGCAGCGCGGCGATTATGTTCGAAATTTCACGGGACAAGACGATTTTAGGGTCGCACATTTTATTCGTGCATGTGAAGATAGCATGCGCAATAGTCACATAACGACTGACGAAGATAAGAAAGCATATGTACGTTCCCATATAACGCAGGGTTCCTATGCAGGCAGTCGTTTAAATGCGTTTGGTTTACAAAGCCCTGACTATGAAAAGTTCAAGCGAACGCTAATTGGGATTATTGGGGGTAGGTCACAGCTGGGCCAGCCGTCACAGATGCCACAGATGCCTCACTCTCAGACTCCTTACGCGACACACTTAGCTCCGATCGCTCCTCCCCGCCTAACATATAAACAGAAAACATCGTTACGATGCGCACATTGTAATAAACGTGGCCACGTAATGGAAGATTGTTTTCAGCCCCGAGGTAATAGTGCAAACAAAGCCACACCCGGTGCAAAGCCATTCTCAAGGTCAAACAGAGAGGTAGCAAAAGCAGCACCTCCTCCTACCCAGACAGCGCGCAAATGGTGCGCTCTTCACAAATCGACATCTCATAGTTCACATGAGTGCGATATTCTAATAAAAGCTAGGGGAGTGGACCTAAGTGAAACGGAGGTGTCGTATAGGCGCAAGCAGAAACGTCCCCAGGACAAGTCATCGGGGGAAGACCAGCGCACACTACACCAAGGAGAGGGATAGATAGGGAAATTCCCGCCCCTCCTCACAGCACTTCTATAGCGGCGCTTAGAAAAGTGGAAGTGTGGTCAGTACCGGTGAGAGTGGATAATACCAGATTGGCTCTTGATATAGACACAGGTGCTTGCGCTAATGTATTGGCCTTGACATCATATCACGAGTTACAACGTAAATTCCCTCACCGCAAATTCAAATGGAGGCCTAGTAACGCTGAGCTCGAAGGAGTTTCAGGTACTCAGCTGAGCATCAAAGGAATGGTGACGTTACCACTCAGATTCTCAAGACGTGGTACGCCCTCCTACGCGGACTTTTATATTGTTCAGCAGTTCATTTTGCCAGCTGACGGGTTACTTGGTCTACCAACTCTTCGAAAGAACATGATAGATGTTCATCCACGTAATAATAGTGTTACGTTTAAAGGTGTTTCCTACACAGCAATGAGTCATTCTGAACCTATGCTCACCGCTAGGACGAAGGTGTTGTCTACCAATCCTATTAAGAGGAAGGCGGATTATGCGTCAGAGATATATCTCGACCTCAACCACACACCTTCCCAGCGTGATTACAGCAGCAAGAGTTGGAAGATAGTACCTGCAATGTTGAAGAGTACTCTCCATTACCAGAATGAGGAATTCACCAACGCAAAAATCCTGTGAGCTAAAGTGAACATTAGTTTCTGCAAATGATTCGTTCACTGCCCAGGGTGTGACAGGACGTGACTGCAGTTGTTGTGACTGCTCATCAATCAACATCCTGTCAACAAAATTCTTTCGTATGGCGTGAACAACCCCCAGTTACCAGCACCCAGCACCCACCCTAGTGATGATGACACATCCGGTCTGAGAGATGGTCTCAGCATTCTGAGGTATGGTGTTGTGGATGACGTTGTGTAACAATTAGCGGCGGTTTGCTGTACTCAGGATTTTTGTGAGCATTGACCCAATCACCGGACCTTGGAATCAGCTGTGTCTACTGTGACACACACACACAAGTCTACGGGGTTGCGGGAACAATTTCACATTATCAAGAAATTAAAGAAAGGATGTTATGTGTGTGATTTTCTAGATATCACAGCAATGTCGAAGTGCAACCAAATAAATTCCTAATTCGAGGTATTGTTGCGAATTGCCAACAGACTCGACTGGCCAGGATAGATCAAATAACACCACATGTCAAGGTGATCGATCATCCTCAGGGCAAGACACGCCTGTTAGAGCTGCTTGCCGACTACAGAAATAGTAGCCTTGCCAGGGGAAACGCTAGGTCAGACAGATTTAACATCCCATCATATAGCGTTAAAGGAAGGAACCAACCCTATTTACGTACCAGCTTATAGACTAACTCATAGCCAGCGCGCTGTAGTGCAAGATATGGTACAGGGTATGTTAGATGAGAATGTCATTAGACACTCAAAATCCCCCTTTAATAGCCCATTATTCCTCGTCCCGAAAAAGGATGGTGGATGGCGCCCTGTCATAGATTTCAGGCGCGTAAATGATCAACACCCTGTTTGCCGGACTAATTGGTAACACAGTCTGCGCTTATTTGGATGATCTAATAGTAGTCAGTAAGGACGCCGATTCCCATCTGATAAAACTGCGTGAAGTTTTGGCCAAACTTTCCACAGCAGGACTCAAAATAAAACTCTCAAAGTGCGAGTTTTTAAAATCCAGAATCCATTTCCTTGGTCATGTAGTTGACGGTGAGGGCATACACACAGTTAATGATAAAGTCAAAGCTGTATCTCAGTTCCCGCGTCCTACCTCAAATGATCATGTGCGTAGCCTTCTCGTTTTATCTGGTTATAATCGTTCCTTTATCAAGGACTATGCAACATTAGCATCGCCCCGAACGAGGTTGCTCAAAAAAAGATGCAGTGTTTATATAGGATGCTGAACACGAGGAAAGTATTACGGCATTGAAGACAGCGCTAACCAATGCCCCGGTTCTAGCATTCCCAGACTACACTCAACCTTTCACTCTCTGTACTGACGCTCCCGGAATTGGAGTCGGAGCAGTGCTCATGCAAGAGGACACGCGTGGGAAGTTTAGAGTGATAGCATTTGCAAATCGCAAACTAATCGATGCTGAAACACGTTATTCGGCGACGACATAGAAACGTTAGCCGTTGTGTGGGCACTTCAGAAGTTCAAAGACATTATCTTTGGCTACAAGATAACTGTTTTTACTGATCATGCGGCAGTCACCGAACTGTTCCATGGCAGAAACTTATCAGGCAGATTAGCACGCTGGTATCTGACAATTCAAGAGTTTGACCCCGAATTTAGGTATTTACCTGGGAGGGCGAATGTTGTCGCCGACGCTCTGTCAAGAAATATAGCACCAGTAATGCCTGTATCAGCATTCACTCTTTCGCAGCTGGAAGATGAGCAACGACGCGACCCATATTGGTCAGCTGTTATTTTTGCTCTCGAATCGGGCGAGGATGTTAAACTCCCCAAGTTATTTCTTCCCTTAAGTCAGTTTGAATTACGACATAACATACTCAATAGGACGAGAAAATCTCCTGAGGGTAATGTGTCTCAAATAGTCGTACCTGACACGTTGCGCAAAGCAGTAATGACATTGTTCCACGATGTCCCACAAGCAGGTCACCAAGGTCGTGATAAATGCTTAGCGGAATTACGAAAGAAGTATTTCTGGAACACTATGAAGAAAGACATAGAATTACACATAGCTAATTGTTTGGCATGTGCTCAACATAAAAGATCGACAGGATCACCTGCCCCGATTCTACAATATCCTACACCAGACCGTCCGTTTGACACAGTCGCTGTTGATGTGTTACAACTCCCAATGAGTCATCAGGGATCAGGATACGTCTTAGTGTGTGTGGATCATTTTTCCAGGTTCGTGGTCTTGGTCCCACTAAAAAGCAAAACGGCCGAAGCAGTAGCCTATGCATTAGTGATGAATCTCATATGTCCATATACTACGCCTAAAGTTCTACTCTCTGATAATGGAACAGAGTTCAAGAATGAGCTAATAGAGCATATATGTTTACAATATGGAATTAAACAAACTTTGTGACAGCTTATCATCCACAGGCTAATGGCCTTGTTGAAAGAACCAATCGTAAAATCCTAGAAATACTGCGTCCAATTGTTAGTGGTTTTCAATACGCATGGGAGGATTGGTTACCGCAGGTTGCAGCGTCGATTAATGGGTCAGTTAATAGCTCTACGGGCAAAACACCCTACTATATTGTCTATGGCACAGATAAACGTCTGCCTTACGACATCCTTACAGAGGCGCCATACCCGGTATATAATACGGATGATTTTGCGGCAAAACAAATTCATGTCTTTACAGAAATTCATAACCAAGTACGATCACAGCTAGCGGCGTCACGCGCCGAAATGATCATCAAACAGCATAAACATGCTAAACCTATCGCACTGAACGTTGGGGACGCTGTTATGTTACAGGTACCTGAAAGGAACTCCAAACTTTCGGCGAAATTTTCTGGTACATTCCGCATAATCTCAAAAGAAGCAGGCAACAAATTCAAAATATGGAAGCCTAATGCACAGATCGCAGATGTCGTGCACGCGGATCGTCTGAAGAAGACCCAGATAAATGTCTTACCTCAAGTTGATGATAATGTGATTGATACATCCTTACAGACTGTTCAGAAGCAAAATGTCCCAAATGACTATTGTATGAAACTACGTTCTGCGAGTAGAAGTTAACTCGTACTTTCGCGTCAGATGGAAAACGTCGACGGCCAACTACAATCAGCATTGGACATTCTTCATGGTCTCAGCACAGCTTCGATGAATTCGACAATAGTTTCATGAACGTTGTCGTTCAAGCTGTATCTCAACAGAATCGTGTTATTTCTCAAACCTTTCACGCGATTACTGCTCTAGAATCAAAGGTTAATGCAATCATAATGGAGTCTAACCAAGTTTCGAGGATTGTTACTAGGTTACAGAAAGCAATCCCGACGTTAGAATGGCTCCTTTACTTCACAGAATATTTGCATGCTGCTGAAATTTCAGTTCATAAAATTGTAACCTCTAAAAATGAACTAATAGACAGCATTGTAGATGCCGGGATAGGACGTGTGGACGCGAAGCTTGTGCCTGTGCAGACGCTTCTTGAAGCTTTAAAAATAGCCAAGTTGCAGTATCATTTAACTCCTATTTTCAATGACAATGAGGTTCAATATCATTACCCACTGTTGGAGTCAACCCTCACGCACAATGCAATTCTGATCCACATTCCTATGCGAGGGCAACATGAGTTTAATGCATGGCATTTAGAACCCTTCCCCTGGTTTGTGAACGACACACTGTATACCCTAGATAGGCCTAAAGAACTTTTCTTAGTAGATGAAGAATATTCATTGTTATCAATAGAGGATTCTGAGGTACTGTCACGGTGTAAGTCGTCTTATCTACACCTACACGTATGTCCAGCCTACATTGTTTGCATTTATTCCTGCTGCAGATGGAATATGTGAATTGGCAGTCATACAACCAAATGTACGCACAGCGTTAGCGCAATGCAGTTATAGGCCAGTTAGTCTAAAGACTGTGTTCCACGCTCACCTTCACAATGTGCAGTATTTGTTCTTTCCAAATCTCACTACTGTAATTTTAAAATGCCAAAATGGTGTTAAGCAGCTAGTTGTGAAAGGGCATTACAAGGCTCCTGATTACTGTGAAATCACTTGTAGTACATTACGGACCTTGCCTACTCATCAGCATTTTGCGTTAAATCGAAAACTCAAGTCTGCTTTAATTCCACTTCCTATAATGAATTTCACTATCAAGGATATTCAAATAGTATCAGAGAAATTAAAAGTGTTAGCTTTCTTGAACGAGACACATTTTGCTGATTTGAATAATAACTTGCCATTTTATCTGTCACGGGAATTTGCACTACCAAGTCTTACGATTCCCTCTATTCTGTTAATTCTGGCAATAATGTTCCTGTTCTGTTATTACCGGGCAGTATCATCCAAATTCAACATTGTTCATAACATACTAACCCGTACGACACAAAAGTCTAGGTCCCCTGTAGTAGAGAATACCCCTACAGTAATTTCCCCAGCTTAGTGTCTACATATCTGTTTATAACATGGTTAGGGTTGTCTAGGATGTACTGTACTCTGTGAGTTATTTAGGCCTCACGGAGCTCGGCTGGTAGGTGACCGAGCGATGTAATAGGCCCCTGTCTCATCAACAGAACGTATTATATAAATGGGTCAATACATCTGATATTATATTCAGATTCACCACCCTGTAACTTTCCACTGTCTATGAGTAAGACATGAGATTGACACGTGAGCGGGCAACTTACCCAAGAGGGCGAGACCCATAGCTCAGCATTCCTGTAAGCACGCACTGCGATGCCCCTAAGCTTCAGTAGCTCACCTCAACTCATATCGAAAGGACGTGACCAAACGTTTATCATACATAAACGCCGTCCCTTTCTCATTCACTCCTAGACAGTGAGACTTACGGTTGATATACACTCAGGAATTATATATATAACCTTTTATAATAAAACAAAGGAACTACCGTTTGGGTTTCGTTACTTAAAACCCAAATATAAATATGTGTGAACGGACTGATTAATTGGACAAGCAGCCGATTCATGTTGCCCTCGCATAGGAATGTGGATCAGAATTGCATTGTGCGTGAGGGTTGACTCCAACAGCGGGTAATAATAGTGAACCTCATTGTCATTGAAAATAGGAGTTAAATGATACTGCAACTTGGCTATTTTTAAAGCTTCAAGAAGCGTCTGCACAGGCACAAGCTTCGCGTCCACACGTCCTATCCCGGCATCTACAATGCTGTCTATTAGTTCATTTTTAGAGGTTACAATTTTATGAACTGAAATTTCAGCAGCATGCAAATATTCTGTGAAGTAAAGGAGCTATTCTAACGTCGGGATTGCTTTCTGTAACTTAGTAACAATCCTCGAAACTTGGTTAGACTCCATTATGATTGCATTAACCTTTGATTCTAGAGCAGTAATCGCGTGAAAGGTTTGAGAAATAACACGATTCTGTTGAGATACAGCTTGAACGACAACGTCCATGAAACTATTGTCGAATTCATCGAAGCTGTGCTGAGACCATGAAGAATGTCCAATGCTGATTGTAGTTAGCCGTCGACGTTTTCCATCTGACGCGAATGTACGAGTTAACTTCTACTCGCAGAACATAGTTTCATAAAATAGTCATTTGGGACATTTTGCTTCTGAACAGTCTGTAAGGATGTATCAATCACATTATCATCAACTGGAGGTAAGACATTTATCTGGGTCTTCTTCAGACGATCCGCGTGCACGACATCTGCGATCTGTGCATTAGGCTTCCATATTTTGAATTTGTTGCCTGCTTCTTTTGAGATTATGCGGAATGGACCAGAAAATTTCGCCGAAAGTTTGGAGTCCCTTTCAGGTTCCTGTAACATAATAGCGTCCCCAACGTTCAGTGCGATAGGTTTAGCATGTTTATGTTGTTTGATGATCATTTCGGCGCGTGACGCCGCTAGATGTGATCGTACTTGGTTATGAATTTCTGTAAAGACATGAATTTGTTTTGCCGCAAAATCATCCGTATTATATACCGGGTATGGCGCCTCTGTAAGGATGTCGTAAGGCAGACGTTTATCTGTACCATAGACAATATAGTAGGGTGTTTTGCCCGTAGAGCTATTAACTGACCCATTTATCGACGCTGCAACCTGCGGTAACCAATCCTCCAATGCGTATTGAAAACCACTAACAATTGGACGCAGTATTTCTAGGATTTTACGATTGGTTCTTTCAACAAGGCCATTAGCCTGTGGATGATAAGCTGTCACAAAAGTTTGTTTAATTCCATATTGTGCACATATATGCTCTATTAGCTCATTCTTGAACTCTGTTCCATTATCAGAGAGTAGAACTTTAGGCGTAGTATATGGACATATGAGATTCATCACTAATGCATAGGCTACTGCTTCGGCCGTTTTGCTTGTTAGTGGGACCAAGACCACGAACCTGGAAAAATGATCCCCGCGCAGTAAGACGTATCCTGATCCCTGATGACTCATTGGGAGTTGTAACACATCAACAGCGACTGTGTCAAACGGACGGTCCGGTGTAGGATATTGTAGAATCGGGGCAGGTGATCCTGTCGATCTTTTATGTTGAGCACACGCCAAACAATTAGCTATGTGTAATTCTATGTCTTTCTTCATAGTGTTCCAGAAATACTTCTTTCGTAAATCCGCTAAGCATTTATCACGACCCTGGTGACCTGCCTGTGGGACATCATGGAACAATGTCATTACTGCTTTGCACAACGTGTCAGGTACGACTATTTGAGACACATTACCCTCAGGAGATTTTCTCGTCCTATTGAGTATGTTATGTCGTAATTCAGACTGACTTAAGGGAAGAAATAACTTGGGGAGTTTAACATCCTCGCCCGATTCGAGAGCAAAAATAACAGCTGACCAATATGGGTCGCGTCGTTGCTCATCTTCCAGCTGCGAAAGAGTGAATGCTGATACAGGCATTACTGGTGCTATATTTCTTGACAGAGCGTCGGCGACAACATTCGCCCTCCCAGGTAAATACCTAAATTCGGGGTCAAACTCTTGAATTGTCAGATACCAGCGTGCTAATCTGCCTGATCAGTTTCTGCCATGGAACAGTTCGGTGACTGCCGCATGATCAGTAAAAACAGTTATCTTGTAGCCAAAGATAATGTCCTTGAACTTCTTAAGTGCCCACACAACGACTAACGTTTCTAAATGCGTCGCCGAATAACGTGTTTCAGCATCGATTAGTTTGCGACTTGCAAATGCTATCACTCTAAACTTCCCACGCTTGTCCTCTTGCATGAGCACCGCTCCGACTCCAATTCCGGGAGCGTCAGTACAGAGAGTGAAAGGTTGAGTGTAGTCTGGGAATGCTAGAACCGGGGCATTGGTTAGCGCTGTCTTCAATGCCGTAAAACTTTCCTCGTGTTCAGCATCCTATATAAACACTGCATCTTTTTTGAGCAACCTCGTTCGGGGCGATGCTAATGTTGCATAGTCCTTGATAAAGGAACGATAATAACCAGATAATCCGAGAAGGCTACGCACATGATCATTTGAGGTAGGACGCGGGAACTGAGATACAGCTTTGACTTTGTCATTAACTGTGTGTATGCCCTCACCGTCAACTACATGACCAAGGAAATGGATTCTGGATTTTAAAAACTCGCACTTTGAGAGTTTTATTTTGAGGCCTGCTGTGGAAAGTTTGGCCAAAACTTCACGCAGTTTAATCAGATGGGAATCGACGTCCTTACTGACTACTACTAGATCATCCAAATAAGCGCAGACTGTGTTACCAATTAGTCCGGCAAACAGGGTGTTGATCATTCTTTGAAATGTTAGTGGGGCATTTCTGAGACCAAATGGCATTCGTAGAAACTCAAAGTGGCCTAGAGGCGTGCTAAATGCCGTGATTTCTCGTGATTCTTCATCGAGTGGTATTTGCCAATACCCACTAAGCAAATCTAAGTTGCTAAATACCGCATTATCCTTGCCTAAGGATTGCAATATGTCGCTCAAGATAGGCATTGGGTACCTATCAGGGATTGTTTGATCATTTACGCGCCTGAAATCTATGACAGGGCGCCATCCACCATCCTTTTTCGGGACGAGGAATAATGGGCTGTTAAAGGGGGATTTTGAGTGTCTAATGACATTCTCATCTAACATACCCTGTACCATATCTTGCACTACAGCGCGCTGGCTATGAGGTAGTCTATAAGCTGGTACGTAAATAGGGTTGGTTCCTTCCTTTAACGCTATATGATGGGATGTTAAATCTGTCTGACCTAGCGTTTCCCCTGGCAAGGCTACTATTTCTGTAGTCGGCAAGCAGCTCTAACAGGCGTGTCTTGCCCTGAGGATGATCGATCACCTTAACATGTGGCGCTATTTGATCTATCCTGGCCAGTCGAGTCTGTTGGCAATTCGCAACAATACCTCGAATTAGGAATTTATTTGGTTGCACTTCGACATTGTTGTGATATCTAGAAAATCACACACATAACATCCTTTATTTAAGATTCGTGATATTGTGAAATTGCTGCCGCAATCCCGTAGACTTGTGTGTGTGTGTGTGTCTCACAGCAGACACAGCTGATTCCAAGGTCCGGTGATTGGGTCAATGTTCACAAAAAATCCTGAGTACAGCAAATCGCCGCTAATGGTCACACTAGGTCATCCACAACACCATACCTCAGAATGCAGAGACCATCTCTCAGACCGGATGTGTCATCATCACTAGGGTGGGTGCTGGGTGCTGGTAACTGGGGGTTGTTCACGCCATACGAAAGAATTTTGTTAACAGGATGTTCATTGATGAGTAGTCTCAACAACTGCAGTCACGTCCTGTCACACCCTGGGCAGTGAACGAATCATTTGCAGAAACTAATGATCACTTCAGCTCACAGGATTGTTGCGTTGGTGAATTCCTCATTCTGGCAATGGAGAGTACTCTTCAAAATTGCAGGTACTATCTTCCAACTCTTGCTGCTGTAATCACGCTGGGAAGGTGTGTGGTTGAGGTCGAGAGATATCTCTGACGCATGATCCGCCTTCCTCTTAAGAGGATTGGTAGACAACACTTTCGTCCTAGCGGTGAGCATAGGTTCAGAATGACTCATTGCTGTGTAGGAAACACCTTTAAACGTAACACTATTATTACGTGGATGAACATCTATCATGTTCTTTCGAAGAGTTGGTAGACCAAGTAACCCGTCAGCTGGCAAATTGAACTGCTGAACTATATAAAAGTCCGCGTAGAAGGGCGTACCACGTCTTGAGAATCTGAGTGGTAACGTCACCATTCCTTTGAAGCTCAGCTGAGTACCTGAAACTCCTTCGAGCTCAGCGTTACTAGGCCTCCATTTGAATTTGCGGTGAGGGAATTTACATTGTAACTCGTGATATGATGTCAAGGCCAATACATTAGCGCAAGCACCTGTGTCTATATCAAGAGCCAATCTGGTATTATCCACTCTCACCGGCACTGACAACACTTCCACGTTGCTAAGCGCCGCTACTAATGAGGCCGCTATAGAAGTGCTGTGAGGAGGGGTGGGAATTACCCTATCTATCCCTCTCCGTGCTGTAGTGTACGCTGGTCTTCCCCCGATGACTTGTCCTGGGGACGTTTCTGCTTGCGCCTATACGACACCTCCGTTTCACTTAGGTCCACTCCCCTAGCCTTTATTAGTATATCGCACTCATGTGAACTATGAGATGTCGATTTGTGAAGAGCGCACCATTTGCGCGCTGTCTGGGTAGGAGGAGGAGGTGCTGCTTTTGCTCCCTCACTGTTTGACCTTGAGAATGGCTTTGCACCGGGTGTGGCCTTAAAATTAGCACTATTACCTCGGAGCTGAAAACAATCTTACATTACGTGGCCACGTTTATTACAATGTGCGCATCGTAACGATGTTTTCTGTTTATATGTTAGGCGGGGAGGAGCGATCGGAGCTAAGTGTGTCGCATAAGGAGTCTGGAGGTGAGGCATCTGTGGCATCTGAGACGGCTGGGGTTGTGGTGACGTCACTGAGGGCTGCGCCAGTAAGGGGCCCGTAGCCTGGGGACAGAGCTTGTTTGCGTATTCCACCATATCCAAGGGTGGTTCATACTGTACTTCCTGTGCCCGGCTATATAAGGGAACACGGACGGAAAGAAGAAAACTTATTAGTTCTATCAATGTTTCCACATTGTCCGGTGGCATATCACCCCGTGAGTTGTACCAGCCTGATGACCGGAAGGTCGCTTGCATGTCCTGGCGAACCTCGCCCGCGATGTCAACAGCGTCAACGGGTGTTTCGTTTCGTATACCTGGAATACAGCGATCCAACCATCTGAAGATCCATTGCAGTTGGCCCAGCTGTGACCTACCCCCAAAAATCCCAATTAGCGTTCGCTTGAACTTTTCATAGTCAGGGCTTTGTAAACCAAACGCATTTAAACGACTGCCTGCATAGGAACCCTGCGTTATATGGGAACGTACATATGCTTTCTTTTCTTCGTCAGTCGTTATGTGACTATTGCGCATGCTATCTTCACATGCACGAATAAAATGTGCGACCCGATAATCGTCTTGTCCCGTGAAATTTCGAACATAGTCGCTGCGCTGCATGATATTAATAACATTATCAGCTTTAGGTGTGGTAGTAGTACTGGTGTGAGGGTTAGAGGACGCCATTGTAACCGAAGGCTGGGTTAATAAGGTTGTTACCGATTTAGCAACAGACACACTATCACCTGTAACAGGGGTAACTGCTTTAGTATACTTAGGTGAGGTACTATAGTGATTACCAGATCGTAGGGTACGACGGTTTAAGTCGTCAAATGATTCGTCAATAACTTTCTCACTACTTCCTACCGACTCATTTAACTGTGTTCCATACTCAAAATCTATGTCAGTCTGGGCTTGATCATCGATGAGTTGGTTATAAGCAAACAGTTGCGCTAGGCGTTCGATTTCATCTACATTAGACATGGGAAACTTAGTAATTATCTATTAGCCCCCTTGGGTCAATGAATACTTAACAGTAAGTAGATCACTTGCCTCTCATTTACAAGACAAATGAATATGAATTGTAGTTAATTTTTAAACTATCAATAAGAAGACAGACACTTACAAACTACTGTAAATTATAGGATTTCAATACATTAATCTTACATTCGACACTTTATCATTGAAATAATCCTATCCGACGAACCTATCGGTGTGAAGATATCTCTCGAACGTGTTCATGTGTGTAGAACTATGTAATTTAAATACCTATTTATACAGAGTAGTACGTCTGTATAGAAAATGTGATCCTTCAAAAGTTCTGAGTGGAGTGGTGGGTGGAGTGTGGGCGGCGCCTCTTCCTAGGATACGTGCGCTGCTGCTGGTTTCCTTGGCAACGAGAAGACGCTTCTGCTTGAAATACCTGTAGGTGAGTTCCTCCTCCGGTGATCAGAAAACGATGATTGGTTATCACACTGGTGGTTGCTGGTTCGCTGGCGAAACTGCCGTATGCCAAGTCTTCACAGTCCACGTATATATGGAGATCTGTATGATGACACCGGAATTCGTAATTCGCGCTGACGACACAACAATACTGCTCAGCTGTTAGTAAAATACCAATTGGTAGGCCAGGCTACGAAACTTTTCTTCAACACTGCAACACTGTAATATCTAGGGAATGCTGAGTGAAGTCTATCTCAACCGGCTCCTTGTATATGTACCAACAGGCTGTAATATATGTATATTACGAATTCTGCACGTATTTGTATGTGACAGAGATAAGGAGCGCTCACTACATATCGTCTCAATACGGGATATAGTTTTAAACACTCGGATTATGTAACGCGTCACTGCTGTGTGGTTTCTTGTTTTTCACAAGACACAGACGGATGATACGACTACCAGTTTGAAGAATCCGTACACACCGCTTGCCACCTATATGAATCGGCTGCTTGTCCAATTAACCAGTCCGTTCACACATATTTATATTTGGGTTTTAAGTAACGAAACCCAAACGGTAGTTCCTTTGTTTTATTATAAAAGGTTGTATATATAATTCCTGAGTGTATATCAACCGTAAGTCTCACTGTCTAGGAGTGAATGAGAAAGGGACGGCGTTTATGTATGATAAACGTTAGGTCACGTCCTTACGATATGAGTTGAGGTGAGCTACTGAAGCTTAGGGGCATCGCAGTGCGTGCTTACAGAAATGCTGAGCTATGGGTCTCGCCCTCTTGGGTAAGTTGCCCGCTCACGTGTCCATCTCATGTCTTACTCATAGACAGTGGAAAGTTACAGGGTGGTGAATCTGAATATAATATCGGATGTATTGACCCATTTATATAATATGTTCTGTTGATGAGACAGGGGCCTATTACACACACACACACACACACACACACACACACACACACACACACACACACAATTCATCCTTGACCACCGACGGGTCAAGACGGGTCAGACGCACCTGGCGCTGCTCAGCAGCAGCCACGTCAACTATTATGTTGGCCCATACCAGCTCCCTCCCCTGAACCCTCATCCCCACCGGAATATCAACAAGTTCTCGCCAGAAGTTACTATTTCATTTGGGAAAGGAATATAACCAGTGTTGAATAGTGGTGAACAGTGCTTAAGTCAGTGAAAAACAACTCGGCAGTCACAGTTGAGTCTTACCCAAGCTAACCTTCACACAGTGAGGTCCCAGGTACCCAGTGATAATTCCCCTGAGACTCCACGATAGAGAGGCCTAGGATCACACCTCCTGTAACTACAGACCACGTGGTGTCCCCACGATGCTACGACATCACGTAGTGAATGAGTTGCTACAGCATCATGTGAAGTTCCTCATAACACCATCTATGGGGGAATTACTACACCACGTGATGCCCCTCATAACACCATCTGTGAGGGAATTACTACGCCATGTGATGCACCTCATAACACCATCTGTGAGGGAATTACTACGCCATGTGATGCACCTCATAACACCATCTGTGAGGGAATTACTACGCCATGTGATGCCCCTCATAACACCATCTGTGAGGGAATTACTACGCCATGTGATGCACCTCATAACACCATCTGGGAGGGAGTTACTACACTACGGGTTTGCTGTTCAACACCTATATTAATCTGTATATTCACTGTATGTTCCTTCACCTTTCTCTAATGAAGGCTTTTGTTAAACCACCAATGTATGTAATAAATCATTTATGTCCAATGTTTATTTTCAGCCTTCGCGCTGCAGAACTTTTTCAATAAACCGTTTATTATTATTATTATTATTATTATTATACACACACACACACATACACACACACATACACACACATACAGACACATAACTTACACAAATACACCACGATAAACACTCGTCTCTACACTAGTGCGGGAGGTATGGCAAGTACGGAAGGTGAGGGAAGAAGTGCAGCATGTTTGGGAGGTTGAGAGGTGTGGTAGGTGCGGTAGGATGTGTGACAGGTGCAGAAGGGAGTATGGGAGTTGCGGGAGGAGGTGTGGTATGTGCGGTAAGATGTGTGGTAGTTGCGGTAGGTGCGGTAGGAGGTGTGGTAGGTACGGGAGGTACGGCATGCGTGGTAGGTGCGGGAGGTGTAGTAGGTGCAATAGGAGGTGTGGTAGGTACTGCAGGAAGTGTGGTAGGTACGGCAGGAGATGTGATAGGTGCGGTAGGAGGTGTGATAGGTGTGGTACGACGTAATTCAGTTGCCTCGAGAGATGTCATGAATAAAGACGAAAGCCAAGGTTCTCCATTGTTTCCCGTGTCCCTGTGAGGTCACTGAATGTCAGGGGAGTAATTACCCCAGTAGACAAAACATGGATAAATAATTATTTAAAGAACATTTTTGGACAAAGGAAGGCTATAGGTTGGAGAATAAATAATGGTGAAGTTTACCTCCGAGATTATTATAAGGTATTGGCCGGTAGGGTTAAGACCGATATAAGAAAAGTAAAGAGGAATAATGAGCAGAAGTTAGCAAAGGAGGCGAAGTCAAGCCCCAGGGGATTCTATCAAATGTATCAAACTAAAACACGAGAAAAGATTGGACCAATACAGTCAGATACCAGCGAGCTAACTGATAACGACGGAGAAATGAGCAATAATATGAATAAATATTTTTCAACAGTTTTCACCACCGAAAATTTAAACATGATACCCGAGGCACCGACTCTATACAGAGATAGTGAAGAAAATAAATTAAGCGAGATAGTAGTGACTAGTAACGATGTTAACAGCAAATAGACAAACTAAAACCTAATAAGTCACCAGGTCCCGATGAGATATTTGCCAGAGTATTAAAGGAATGTAAGGAAGAGCTTAGTATGCCCTCAGCAAAGTTGTTTAACATGTCCTTAAAATCACGTGTAGTACCAGAATCCTGGAGGATAGCCTTTTGAGGTAAAAACAAAAATAGGATGAGGGTGTGTGTGTTTGCCAGGAGCTGGGGTGGGGGATATAATTGACAGGATGGACAATATCTTGTCTGGTAATGGGAACAAACCCATTATCTGCCTCAGTGCAGGAGGCAATGATATTGGCAGGTGTAGGAGCGAGGAGCTTCTTGATAAGTTCAAGGCAGCTATAGATCGTATTAGGTCTAAGGGAGGGATCCCTATCATATGCGGTGTCCTGCCTAGAAGGAGAGTTGGCAGTGAATCGTTGTCAAGGGCGGTTGGTGCCAACTACCGTCTTGACAGATATTGCAAGTCAATATCGGTCTCATTCATTGACAACTGGGACAACTTCTAAGGCAGAAGGGACCTTTATGCGAGGGATGGGGTGCACCTGTCTCGGGATGGGGTAGCAACCCTGGCTGGGTCTCTAGAGGGGGCAGTTCAAAGGATATCGAAGTCTGTAAACTGCTAGGGGAACATATGGGCACGGGGGTGGGGGAAACTGCAGTGGGAGCGGGTAAACAAAGTGAAAGATTACAGGGAAATAGTGTTAGGAATGATGACAAAACTAAATTAAACAGGGAGTTTAAAACTAAACGCGGTAAAGGGAGGACTCAGAACACGACTAACTTAAATGTCTACTACGCGAACAGTAGAAGTATGAGAAACAAAATGGACGATATTAGGGCCTTGGTATGTACCGAAAAAATCGATATAATAGCATTCACTGAAACATGGACTCACGTGAGTTGCCGGTCGAATACCAAATTGCGGGTTACAAATTGTTCCATACCGATAGGCAAACCAGAAAAGGAGGCGGAGTAGCAATCTATGTTAGGGATAATCTGAAGTGTGAAATAAATAAGGAAATAAAAACTGAGCGGAATACAGACGCAATTTGGATAGAATTAAGCGACGGTAGGGAAAAATTAATCACAGGAGTAATATATAGACCTCCCAATCTTGATAGAGTCAATGAGCGACTTATCTGGGGTGAAATGCGCAGGGCTTCCATACACAACAAAGTCTGTATAGTAGGCGACTTTAACCTTGGCCAAATAGATTGGACTGACCTTACAGGTAACTCAGAATCAGAGGATTTTCTCGAGACGATCCAGGACTGTTTCCTAAGTCAACATATAACCGAACCCACACGGGATAATAATATACTCGATTTAGTTCTGTCGAACAGAGAAAATCTCATTAGCAATGTCGAGGTAGGGAACGAACTTGCAAACAGCCATCACAAAGAAATTCGATTCCAGTTAGATTTTCAGGGCAGACGTAAGGAAAATTCCACTAAAGTACCAGATTTCAGAAGGGCAAATTTTGACAGTTTAAAGAGGCAGCTGAGAGAGGGGGTGTCGCGCTTGGCCGTGAACCTGACAGATGACTCCGACCTGATAACGACATCTGAGACTGCTGAGTTCCACGTCAATTTAAATAATGAGTTACTTAATGCACAGAGGCAGAACATACCATACAAAAAACTCAGATCAGACAACAATGACCCTAAATGGATAAATAATTATTTAAAGAACATCATTGGCCAAAGGAAGGCTATAGGTAGAAGGATAAATCGTGGCGAAATTTACCTCCAGGATTATTATAAGATATTGGCGAGTAGGGTTAAAACCGAGATAAGAAAAGCCAAGAGGAATAATGAGGTAAGGATAGCAAGGAAGGCGAAGACAAACCCAAAAGGATTCTACCAAATGTATCAAACTAAAACACGAGAAAAGATTGGACCAATAC
>NW_024721344.1:0-2578 GCF_018991925.1 Homarus americanus | reverse complement strand
GCAGTGTCATCGGTGTACCTGGGACTGTCAGAGGAGTATCTGTGAGCGTCAAAGGAGAATCTGGGAGTGTCAGAGGTGTACCTGGTAGTGTCAGTGGTGTACCTGGGAGTGTCAGAGGTGTACCTGGGAGTGTCAGAGGTGTACCTGGGAGTATCAGAGGTTTACCAGGGAGTGTCAGTGGAGTACCTGGGAGTGTCAGAGGTGTACCTGGGAGTGTCAGAAGTGTACATGGGAGTGTCTGAGGTGTACCAGAGAGTGTATGAGGTGTACCTTTTAGTGTCAGAGCTGTACATGGGAGTGTCGGAGGTGTACCAGGGAGTGTCAGAGGAATATCTGGGAGTGTCAAAGGTGTACCTGGGAGTGTCAGGGGTGTACCAGGGAGTGTCAGTGGAGTACCTGGGAGTGTCAAGGGTGTACCTGGGAGTGTCAGGAGTGGCACCTGGGAGTGTCTGAGGTGTACCTGGGAGGTTGGGAGGTGTGCACCTGGGAGATTAGGGGAGTGCTCAGTGTGGAGCACCTGGGAGGTCGGAGGTGTCTTAAGAGTGTCAGAGGCGTACCGGGAGGTCAGAGGCACCTGGGAGCCGAGGTACTTGGGAGTGTCAGATGTGTACCTGGGAGTGTCTGGGGTGTACCTGGGAGTATCTGAGGTGTACCTGGGAGTGTCAGAGGAATACCTGAGAGTGTCAGAGGTGTACATGGGAGTGCCTGCGGTGTACCTGAGAGTGTCAGAGGTGTACCTAGGAGTGTGTGGGGTGTACCTTGGAGTGTCAGAGGTGTACTTGGGAGTGTCAGGGGTGTACCTGGGAGTATCAGGAATGTAACTGGGAGTGTCTGAGGTGTCCCTGGGAGTGTCAGAGGAGTACCTGGGAATGTCAGAGGTGTATCTGGGAGTGTATTGGGTGTACCTGGGAGTGTCAGAGTTGTACCTGGGAGTGTCAGAGATGTACCTGGGAGTGTCTGAGGTGTACCTGGGAGTGTCTGAGGTGTACCTGGGAGTGTCTGAGGTGTACCTGGGAGTGTCAGGGGAGAACCAGGGAGTGTAAGAGGTGTACCTGGGAGTTTCAGAGGTATAACTGGGAGTGTCGGAGGTGTATCTGGGAGTATCAGAGGTGTACCTGGGAGTGTCAGAGGTGTACCAGGGAGTGTCAGAGGTGAACCAGGGAGTGTCAGGGGTGAACCAGGGAGTGTCTCAGGTGTACCTGGGAGAATTGGAGGTGTACCTGGGAGTATCGGAGGTGTACCTGGGAGTATCAGAGTTGTACCTGGGAGTGTCAGAGGTGTACCAGGGAGTGTCAGTGGAGTACCTGGGAGGCCGGGCCAGTACCTGGAGACGGAGGTGCACATGAACATCGGAGGTGTACCTGGGAGTGCCGCTGGTGTACCTGGGAGGTCAGAGGTGTACCCAGTACCAGATGTGTGCACCAGGAGTGTCAGTGAGCACCTGGGAGTGCCTGGGAGGTGCCTGGGAGGTCAGAGGTGTACCTGGGAGGTCGTGGAGGTACCAGGATGTAAACAGAGGTGAGCACCTGGGAGAGTCAGAGGTGCACCTGGCAGCATCAGAGGTATCTGGGAGGTACCTGGGTGTGTCAAAGGTGTACCTGCGAGTGTCAGAGGTGTACCTGGGAGTGTCGGAAGTGTACCAGGGAGTGTCAGAGGAGTACCTGGGAGTGTCAGAGGTGTACCTGGGAGTATCAGAGGTGTATCTGGGAGTGTCAGGGGTGTACCTGGGAGTGTCAGGGGTGTAACTGGGAGTGTCAGGGGTGTAACTGGGAGTGTCGGAGGTGTTCCTTGGAGTGTCAGAGGAGTACTTGGGAGTGTCAGAGGTGTACCTGGGAGTGTCAGAGGTGTTCCTGGGAGTGTCTAAGGTGTACCAGGGAGTGTATGAGGTGTACCTGGAAGTGTCAGAGGTGTACCTGGGAGTGTCGGAGATGTACCACGCAGTGTCAGAAGAGTACCTGGAAGTGTCAGAGGTGTACCTGGGAGTGTCAGGGGTATACCTGGGAGTGTCAGATGTACCTGGGTGTATCAGAGGTGTACCTGGGAGTGTCAGAGGTGTACCTGGGAGTGTGAGAAGGGTACCTGGGAGTGTCGAAGGTGTATCTGGGAGTGTCGGAGGTGTACCTGGGAGAGTCAAAGGTGTACCTGGGAGTGTCAGAGGTGTACCTGGGAGTGTCATCAGGTACCTGGGAGGTTCGAGGTGTACCTGGGAGTGTCAGTGGTACCTGGGAGGTCGGAGGTGGGAGTGTCAGAGGCACAGTGTCATGGTGTACCTGAGCCAAGAGGTGTACCTGGGAGTGTCAGAGGTGTACCTGGGAGTGTCAGAGGAGTACCTGGGAGCGTCAAAGGAGTAGCTGGGAGTGTCAGAGGTGTACCTGGGAGTGTCAGTGGTGTACCTGGGAGTGTCAGAGGTGTACCTGGGCGTGTCATTGGTGTACCTGGGAGTATCAGAGGTGTACCTGGGAGTATCAGAGGTGTACCTCGGAGTTTCAGAGGTGTACCTGGGAGTGTCAGGGGTGTACCTGGGAGTGTCAGGGGTGTAACTGGGAGTGTCGGAGGTGTAACTGGGAGAGTCAGAGGT
>NW_024721343.1:0-8874 GCF_018991925.1 Homarus americanus | reverse complement strand
AGTAGGGTAGGGAAGGGAGAAGAGGTGAGGGAGGAACGTAAGGAGAAAGGGATAGGGAGGGTAAGGTTAGGGATGATACCCGTCAAATAAAGGGAGGAGAGGAGGAGGGGAGAGGGGAGGGGGGAGGGGAGTGGAGGGAGGGAAGAGGGGATTTGGCTGCTAATGAGTGATTATAGGAGGTAAATAAGGTCATTAATACGTAATTATGTCTGTGTATACATTGTTATCGCTGCTTAATAGTGTACGTCTGTTTATTGGTCTGACTCTCTCTCTCTCTCTCTCTGTCTCACCATGTCAATAAATCAAACTTCACCTCACTCACACACACACACACACACACACACACACACACACACACACACACACACACACACACACACACACTCACTCACACGCACACACACAAACACACTCACTCACACTCACACACACACTCACACATCTCTGTAATTTAAGTTTGTTTTCCATATTATTCTTATTTTGTATTTCTGAAATTTTAATTTTATTTGCATTTTTTTTAGCATTGTAAGTTTAGTATTAAGGTGTATTGTTGTTGTATTGTTGTTGTATTGTTGTATTACTTAGTGTTATTGTAAGTTTAGTATTATGTGTATTGTTGTTGTATTGTTGTTGTATTTGTTGTATTACTTAGTGTTATTGTAAGTTTAGTATTAAGGTATATTGTTGTTGTATTGTTGTTGTATTTGTTGTATTACTTAGCGTTATTGTAAGTTTAGTATTGAGGTGTATTGTTGTTGTATTGTTGTTGTATTTGTTGTATTACTTAGTGTTATTGTAAGTTTAGTATAAAGGTGTATTGTTGTTGTATTGTTGTTGTATTTGTTGTATTACTTAGTGTTATTGTAAGTTTAGTATTAAGGTGTATTGTTGTTGTATTGTTGTTGTATTTGTTGTATTACTTAGTGTTATTGTAAGTTTAGTATTAAGGTGTATTGTTGTTGTATTGTTGTTGTATTTGTTGTATTACTTAGTGTTATTGTAAGTTTAGTATTAAGGTGTATTGTTGTTGTATTGTTGTTGTATTTGTTGTATTACTTAGTGTTATTGTAAGTTTAGTATTAAGGTGTATTGTTGTTGTATTGTTGTTGTATTGTTGTATTACTTAGTGTTATTGTAAGTTTAGTATTAAGGTGTATTGTTGTTGTATTGTTGTTGTATTGTTGTATTACTTAGTGTTATTGTAAGTTTAGTATTAAGGTGTATTGTTGTTGTATTGTTGTTGTATTGTTGTATTACTTAGTGTTATTGTAAGTTTAGTATTAAGGTGTATTGTTGTTGCATTGTTGTTGTATTGTTGTATTACTTAGTGTTATTGTAAGTTTAGTATTAAGGTGTATTGTTGTTGTATTGTTGCAATACTTAGTTATTGTAAGTTTAGTAATAAGGTGTATTGTTGTTGTATTGTTGTTGTATTTGCTGTATTACTTAGTGTTATTGTAAGTTTAGTATTATGTATTGTTGTTGTATTGTTGTTGTATTTATATTACTTAGTGTTATTGTAAGTTTAGTATTATGTGTATTATATATTGTTGTTGTATTTGTTGTATTACTTAGTGTTATTGTAAGTTTAGTATTAAGGTGTATTGTTGTTGTATTGTTGTTGTATTTGTTGTATTACTTAGTGTTATTGTAAGTTTAGTATTAAGGTGTATTGTTGTTGTATTGTTGTTGTATTTGTTGTATTACTTAGTGTTATTGTAAGTTTAGTATTAAGGTGTATTGTTGTTGTATTGTTGTTGTATTTGTTGTATTACTTAGTGTTATTGTAAGTTTAGTATTAAGGTGTATTGTTGTTGTATTGTTGTTGTATTTGTTGTATTACTTAGTGTTATTGTAAGTTTAGTATTAAGGTGTATTGTTGTTGTATTGTTGTTGTATTTGTTGTATTACTTAGTGTTATTGTAAGTTTAGTATTAAGGTGTATTGTTGTTGTATTGTTGTTGTATTTGTTGTATTACTTAGTGTTATTGTAAGTTTAGTATTAAGGTGTATTGTTGTTGTATTGTTGTTGTATTGTTGTTGTATTTGTTGTATTACTTAGTGTTATTGTAAGTTTAGTATTAAGGTGTATTGTTGTTGTATTGTTGTTGTATTTGTTGTATTACTTAGTGTTATTGTAAGTTTAGTATTAAGGTGTATTGTTGTTGTATTGTTGTTGTATTTGTTGTATTACTTAGTGTTATTGTAAGTTTAGTATCGTGGTTATAAAACTCATTGAGGTATTGTTGAAAATATTGTCTGTATAAACATTTGTGCTGTTCTTCCCCTTGTATATGATAAGATAGGCAGTACGATACTTTTTCCCATTGGCAGGAGTGTGTAAGCTCCGCCCACATTCTCTCGTCAGGGACTTGTAATTGGTTGGTTGAGGCAGGTGAGGGGGTGACATGGTGTTGTTTAATTGGTTCCGTCAGACAGGTGAATGGCCAAGTGGCCTATTCACTTTCAGAGACTTTAAGTGTACACCATACACCATACACCGTACTTATAAAAATAAACATAAGAATTTCTCTAATTAATTTATTTGTGAATGTATAAATTCCTCTAATTTATTTGTGTATTAATAAATTCAACTAACTAATATATATATATATATAAATTATTCTAAGCAATGTATATATATAAATTTAAACAGAAAAAGGGAATATTTAATTCGAGTCGCTCACTACGTCAGCTGGTGATGGACACAAAGCAGCCGACAGCATTAATGAATCAGTGTTAAGCCACAACTGTTAGATAAAATGTATACAATTAATAAAAACTGACTCACACGGGAAATACATTATCAGTCAGGTCTGGGTTGTGTTAGGGAAGTGATTTGACATTCACAGATACAGATATATATACATTTGCATACATACACAGGGTCACTCCAAGCACATACACACACATACACACATACAGGGTCGCACACACACACATTGTACACTGATAATTAAAGAGCAAACATCAATAACAGACAAGAGACGTCCAGCGGTCGACTCCTCACTGGCTTCTTGTGTATAGCAGAGGCAGTGGTGAGGAGGAAGAGAGGAGGAGGGGAGAGTAGGGAGAGACAGATGGAGGAAAAGAGAGGAGGTGGAAAGAAGAAGAAGGAAGAGAGAGGAATAAATAAAGAGAAAAAGGAGAGGAGAGAGAGAGAGAGAGGAGAGACACATAGAGAGAGAGAGAAGAAGAGAAAGGCTATAGGCACGGAGAGAAGAATAAGGGGAAGAGAGATAGGGTAAGGGAAAGAAAGAGGCAGAGGGAGAAACAGAGAGAGAGAGAGAGAGAGAGAGAGAGAGAGAGAGAGAGCTTCACACACACACACACACACACCCATTCTTCACACCCATTTACAACTGGACTCAGACTGTGAAATTAACGCTGAACATTTTCTAACTCGACAACCAGATTCACAAAGGAACTGCATGAGGAGACAAAAAAACCCACTTCCCCCTAAAACTGGTGATGTGAAGACCTGCCTCACTCAAGCTACGACACAACGATGGAGATTCTCAAAGCACCGGAATTAAAGATTTACCTCAGAATTGAATAGAGAGAAGGTGTTTTACTGCATTTATTTATACATTAAGATAAATGCTAAATGAGTTGTATGTTACATAGATAAGCTTATTAATTAACTAAATTAACCTAACCTAACCTAACCTAATGTAACCTAACCTAACCTAATGTAACCTAACCTAACCTAATCTAACCTAAGAAGTAACTAACCAATCAGAAGCGATATTCTTAACAACAGATAAATTTGATTGGTTAAATTAGTAACATAACGTTATAAAGAAGACATAAAGACTCTACCTTACCAGCCAATGAGAAAAGAACTTCACTCCATTCTCCCTCAATTCCTTTTTGTTTTTTATATTTATTATCCTCATACTTTGTCTTAATCTATTATTCTTGTGTTTTTGTCTTCCCATACCTTTATCGTCTTGTCTTCCTTAATTCCCTGACCTGACCTGACCTTGCCTTTCTCCCAGTTATACAGATCCTAAGGTTAGGACTTGTTTCACCGCTCCCTCGAGGGTAATTAAGATCCGGCCAGGTAGTGAGACACCTGTATAATTATGCATATATATACGTACGTGTGTGTGTGTGTGTGTTTTACAGTTTCGTTAAGACCGTGATATGATACATCCTTCCTTCCTTCCTTCCTTCCTTCCTTCCTTTGTTTCTTCCTTCCTTCCTTCCTTCCTTTGTTTCTTTCTTCCTGCCTTCCTTCTTCCTGCCCTCCTTCCCTTCTTCTATTCTTCTTTCCTCTCTTTCCCCTCCCTCCCCTCTCCTTCACTCCCCCTCTCCTTCCCTCCCCCTCCCCCCTCTCCTTCCCTCCCCCTCTGCTCTCCCCTCCCCTTCCCTCCTCTCCTTCCCTGCCCTCCCCACTCCCCTTCCCTCCCCTCTCCCTTCCACCTTTTCCTTACTTGCTTGACTCCTTCAGTGAGAGAATTTCCCCTTTTTTCTGCTACTTCCTCTAAAAATTACATCACTTTTCTCCAAGCGAGTGAGGGGAGAGAGGGAGAGGGGGGAGGAGGAGGAGGAGGAGAGGGAGAGAGAGGGAGAGAGGGAGGGAGAGGGAGGGGGATGGAGAGGGCAGAGAGAATCGTTGGGGTGTTTGTTGTTTTGGGGGGAATTCAATTTGATATCTTCTTTAAAACACTGACAAATACACACACTCTCTCTCTCTCTCTCTCTCTCTCTCTCTCTCACACACAACATTGAAAACTAATCTTCCAAAGCTGTATAACTGTAATACCCTATAAAACCATCCCTATACCACCAGTATCTCACTGTATTACTCTATGTAACACTGATTCTATTACTGTATCTTTGTATTACTCTATAAACTGTACCACTGTATTGTGTGGAGGAGGTTAATCATACGCCTGGCACGTATCACCGACCTTCTCAAACGCTGTTGCTGCCGGCGAGTGTTTACCTAACTTATCGTACATAACAACAACTCCTTATTCTGAAAAATGTTTTATATTGATGAATAAGAAGAAGGGTGAATAAAAACATAAGGAATAAGAAAGAAAGAGAAAAATATAAATAATTAAAGTTTCTTGGTATTGTGTAATTTATAGTATAAGGAGTTTAGTTTAGTTAGACCAAATGACGTAAATAACACAAGAAAAAAATATTGGGAAGTTCACTTTCCTCTTCAACTGAATGTCCGTAAATTTTAGTTCGTTTCTTTCTGTAAACTCGGGATGTGTGTTCTGTGTGCGTGTGTGTGTGTGTGTGTGTGTGTGTGTGTGTGTGTGTGTGTACAGGTGAGTGCGAGATAAAATAAGACACATAGATGTCTCAGTATACTTACCTGATATCGTCTCTATGTAGTTTTAATTAACCTGCCTGTGTGTTCACCTAACCTAACCAAAGGTATGTCTTTGCACTGTATACTTGGAGGTGGAAGTCTGTGGAAAGCTGTGCATGGTATTGTGATTGAGGGGGCGATCACGTATTGTGTATGTAGTGTGTATGCATAAATGAACATGCGTGCTTGTCTGTGCTCTTATTTGTGTATGTATTTGAACAATATGTGTGCATGTGTTAATGTTAAAGACACTTTTTAAGTTAAGCAATATAACCATATAACCTTAGTTTAAACCAATGTCAAGACCACTGGTCATAAGAAACAATACCTGTAGTCCTTGCTTGAACTTGGTGCAACGAAGCCTTCAGTGTCTACCATTAACAGCGGGGTCAGGCTCAGATGTCAACCAAGTCCCATTTTTAGTTTATTAAATATTTCTCATTAGCTTTTATATTTGTGTTAGACAAGAATTGTGGGTGTTGGCATAGTGAGATAGAACCGTTGTTCCAAGAGCCAGTTCAGGAAATCAAAAGTTGTGGCGAGATACTGTCTCGGAGCCAGTTTGAATAGTGAATAAAGAAAGTGTTGATTGTGTATCTTAGGATCCAAAGATTAGTACAATGTCAGATGGGAACTTTAAATGTGACCCTCAAGCAATGTTTAATGTTCGTAGTGGTACAAAGATGACAAATATTTTGGGTTCAGAGATACTTTTAACACACGTATAAATCCAAGAAAAAGTGTACTTGCCAATTTTAAACACTCAAACTGGCCTCTTCAGAAAATCAGTTAAATTGTTTTGTGTTTTTCATAATAACTTTTAAGGTCGATTGTTGTGTGGACAATGAAGTCAGAACACCCACGTGTGATTAACACGTGACGCCGTCGCCACGTATTAATTGACTTTTTTTTTCGTGTAGGTAGTCCGTTACTCTTCGAATAATCTCAAAATCATATTTATTACATTGTACCCACGTGTCCCCGTTTATCTACGGGTATATGTGGCTATGAGCAAGAATCCCACACATCAAGGTCAGGGTAATTCTGAAGAGTATAAATGCACAAGTTGTAGCTACGGCACATTTAGAAAGTACAGTAACCTGTATTACTATCACTGCGCATTTTGTGTTTCTCTGTCCAATGAACTCCGGAAATTTATCACTTGTGTCCGCTTGTAATTGCTTTCAGAGTTAAATGCAACTTGTACGCATGATAGCAATGAGTGTATTGAGCCATATGGAGCATTAGTCCCCGATTTCTTCCTGTACTAACACTGGATAAACCGCCCAAACGGCTAATAAGCTGATAAGTGGCGTATATGATACAAAAAAAATAGTGGTTGTTGGCACACATGGCCGTCGCCGCCCGATTCTCGTCTTCCTCCTTGATGTGGTGGAGGTGGACTGCAGGACCTGGTCTGAGAAGAGCATGGAGATGGCTGCTACATTATTGAGGCAAAACTTAATTTAATGAAGTAGTTTACACATCTGCGATGCCTATTGTTTTGATTTGAATTAATTAATAAGTTGTTTTATAATAAGGAAATACAGCAATATATGCATCAGGACATTTTGTGAGCAGTGCCTGACGTTTTACTTGCCGGTCTCTGATTCTGTTTTGTTCGCGATAAAATTTGCCGCCTTTATTTCTCCTAGAGAGATGACAGTGGTCTCTGAGAAAGAATACAGTACTGCAGATTAACATTCCCCAAGCCTTAGTTTCATATCTGGGAGGTGGGGATATTTGTTTGTTTTTTCACATGCTGATTAAGGGCTTCATGTTGGCGGCCCCAGTTATCTAACCCTAATTCTTCGGTTAGTATCATTACAGTATTGATGAACACGGTGAAGCCATGTACAGTGTATACCTGTTCATGTGTACACAGTGGATGTTAACATCTGCACTTAGTTTGTGAAGTGAAGTGTTGTGTCTTGCAGGTAAGGTCATAACTTTATTTAGCAAAAAAACAATAAGAAATGTATTTTTTATCACCAGGAAATTGATAGCCTTTTCATGACTAAACACACACACATACACCACCACCATCATAACTCGTGTTCTTATTAGTACATATTCTATAAGAGTGGTTTCGACCTGTCTTAACTACCAAGTTAACACAAGTAGAAACCACTTACGGAATGTGATGTTTCTCTCCGCCGTTAAGTTAGCTGGAGACTTTACACAGGTCACCTGCACATTATGCACCATAAGCCTCCCCCGTATTGGCAACTCATGGGGGGTGAATTTCCTAGTGAATCACAGCTGTTCCGCCTCCACGGTGGACGAGTTGCTACATTTCCTGTCTGGTGCTCAGTGAAGTGGACACTGTACAGTAGGTAGCTCCCCTACATACTGTGGGATGCTGCACATGTTTTATTCTAGTGTAAAATATGGGTAATAAAGGCTCCAATTTGTATCACTGGGAAGTTTTGTAAGTGAAGTGAAGGAGGTGCTCGCCCTCGTCTGCTGTTACTGAAAGTTCGTGTTATTATGGAGTTAACGATGCGATGAAGAAATAATTATATTTATATCTTCATTGTCTCTCGTAACGAACGATTCATGAGCTGACTAGTAAGGGGGCCTAGTTTGTTGATTACTGGTTATTTTCTGTCACGAATCAATTGCAGATAATGGTAGAGGAAGGAAATAATAGCGGTGTGTCCTGTCCTCACACTCTCACCTTCCTGCTGTTGTACTAGTGCGTTTGTGAAATATTTGTACGTTTTTCTCTAGTGTCTCATTATAAATCTTAGAGTTTTTCCGGAATGTGAGACGATATATATTTTTCCGTTATTACGCCGTCTCTTAATTTACTTAAATATCCAGGTTCTAGGCGTAACCAAACAAAAAAAGTGAAGTAAATTAAAAGGGAATAAAAATTAATAAAGTAAACCTTTAAGAATTTATAATTAATTAAATATTAACACAATAAAGAGCCTCGTAGGCTATCACAACAAATTGATTCACCATCGAAACTTTTAAGACACAAATGATACTAAAACATCGAAACATCAAAAGAACAATAATAAAGCATTGGATTACGTTAACACTGCATAAACATATAAAAACTAACACCGAAATTACCTAAAGTGAAACAACACTGAATTACTTAAATGTAACTAATCAAATACTGATGGACACAAACAGAGACATAAATAGGTACTCACATAGATATACCACATTGGTGGCGACAGGAACAACACAAATAAATTAAGTTTAAGTAACAAGTGACACTCAAAGGATGTGGACTGTATGACAAGAGGACTGAACTGACTCAAGTCAGTTGGTGGGTCCTATATATAAGGTCGGCTCCCGCCACGCGACCCGCCGGTGGGTCGTTTAACGATGCAGATGGTCGTTAGAGAACAAAGAATGCTGGTTACAATACAAAATGGGTTTGAACAAATAATAACAGTTAAAACCTTAACAGCACAGGGTTAAGGTGACTAGATTATATAATAGTAAATACAACACATCATTACAGGAATAATATGGAACATGGAAGCATGTTATATAAAAAAAAATAGAAAAATACGACA
>NW_024721342.1:0-10695 GCF_018991925.1 Homarus americanus | reverse complement strand
GTTCACGGCGTCATAAACTCGTTGAACAGGCTTTGTGTGAAATATAGCAGAGTCTAGGAATGCTTTTAGTGTCCTGGTGGCCCAGAGGTAGCGTTCCCCGGTCACAATTAGAAGATCGTGGGTTCGAATCCTGGTGGGGTGAGGTGTTGATTATATGAAGAAGTCCGCGTGGTTTATTGGGCTAATGAAATATATATGGAACATGGTGTTTCGAAGCCGCATTTGGTAAAACGTTGCTCTGATCACCTAAGCGGCATGGGTGGTCCCCATTAGAGGTTCACGGCGCCATAAGCTCGTTGAACAGGCTTTGTGTGAAATATAGCAGAGTCTAGGACTGCTTTTATTGTCATGGTGGCCCAGAGGTAGCGTTCCCCGGTCACAATTATAAGATCGTGGGTTCAAATCCTGGTGTGGTGATGTGTTGATTAAATGTAGAAGTCCGCGTGCTTTATTGGGCTATTGAAATATATATGGATCCTTCTTGTTTCGAAGCCGCATTTGGTAAAATGTTGGTCTGATCACCTAAGCAGCACGCGTGGTCCCAATTAGAGGTTCACGGCGCCATAAGCTCGTTGAACAGGCTTTGTGTGAAATATAGCAGAGTCTAGGACTGCTTTTATTGTCATGGTGGCCCAGAGGTAGCGTCCTCCGGTCACAATTATATGATTGTGGGTTCAAATCCTGGTCGGGTGAGGTGTTGATTATATGTAGAAGTCCGCGTGCTTTATTGGGTTAATGAAATATATATGGATCCTCGTGTTTCGAAGCCGCATTTGGTAAAACGTTGCTCTGATCACCTAAGCGGCACGGGTGGTCCCCATTAGAGGTTCATGGCGCCATAAGGTCGTTGAACAGGCTTTGTGTGAAATATAGTAGAGTCTAGGACTGCTTCTATTGTCCTGGTGGCCCAGAGGTAGCATACCCCAGTCACAATTATAAGATCGTGGGTTCAAATCCTGGTTGGGTGAGGTGTTGATTAAATGTTGAAGTCCGCGTGCTTTATTGGGCTTATGAAATATACATGGATCCTCGGGTTTCGAAGCCGCATTTGGTAAAATGTTGCTCTGATCACCTAAGCGGCACGGGTGGTCCCCATTAGAGGTTCACGGCGCCATAAGCTCGTTGAACAGGCTTTGTGTGAAATATAGCAGAGTCTAGGACTGCTTTTATTGTCCTGGTGGCCCAGAGGTAGCATCCCCCGGTCACAATTATAAGATCGTGGGTTCAAATCCTGGTGGGGTGAGGTGTTGATTATATGTAGAATTCTGCGTGCTTTATTGGGCTAATGAAAATTATATGGATCCTCGGGTTTCGAAGCCGCATTTGGCAAAACGTTGCTCTGATCACCTAAGCAGCACGGGTGGTCCCCATTAGAGGTTCACGGCGCCATAAGCTCGTTGAACATGCTTTGTGTGAAATATAGCAGAGTCTAGGAATGCTTTTAGTGTCCTGGTGGGCCAGAGGTAGCGTTCCCCGGTCACAATTAGAAGATCGTGGGTTCGAATCCTGGTGGGGTGAGGTGTTGATTATATGAAGAAGTCCGTGTGCTTTATTGGGCTAATGAAATATATATGGATCCTCGTGTTTCGAAGCCGGATTTGGTAAAACGTTGCTCTGATCACCTAAGCGGCACGGGTGGTCCCCATTACAGGTTCACGGCGCCATAAGCTCGTTGAACAGGCTTTGTGTGAAATATAGCAGAGTCTAGGACTGTTTTTATTGTCCCAGGCCCAGAGGCATACCCCGGTCACAATTATAAGATCGTGGGTTTGAATCCCAGGGGTGAGGTGTTGATTATATGGAAGTCCCAGTGATTTATTGGGCTAATGAAATACGAGGATCGTCCTTGTTTCGGCCGATTTAAAACGTTGCTCTGGATCACCTGCTGCACGGGTGGTCCCCATTAGGAGTTTCACGTGCCATAAGCGTTGAATATGGCTTTGTGTGAAATATAACAGAGTCTAGGACTGCTTTTTGTATCCTGGTAGTCCAGAGGTAGCGTTCTCCGGTCACAGTCATGGGCTCGTGGGCCCTGGGTTCGAATCCTGGCGGGGTGAAGTGTTCATTGTATGTAGAAGTCCGCGTGCTTTATTGGGCTAATGAAATACATATGGATCCTCGTGTTTCGAAGCCGGATTTGGTAAAACGTTACTCTGACCTCCTACGTGATACGGGTAGTCCCCATTAGAGGTTCACACGGCGCTATGCGGGCTCGTTGAACAGGCTTTGTGTGAAGCACAGGTGGAGTCTGTGACTGCTTTATTGTCCTGGTGGCCCAGAGGTAGCGCTCCCGGTCACAATTATAAGATCGCGGGTTCAAATCCTAGTGGGGTGAGGTGTTGATTAAATGTAGAAGTCCGCGTGCTTTATTGGGCTAATGAAATATATATGGATCCTTCTTGTTTCGACGCCGCATTTGGTAAAATGTTGGTCTGATTACCTAAGCGGCACGGGTGGTCCCCATTAGAGGTTCACGGCACCATAAGCTCGTTGAACAGGCTTTGTGTAAAATATAGCAGAGTCTAGGACTGCTTTTATTGTCCTGGTGGCCCAGAGGTAGCGTCCCCCCGTCACAATTATAAGATTGTGGGTTCAAATCCTGGTGGGGTGAAGTGTTGATTATATGTAGAAGTCCGCATGCTTTATTGGGTTAATGAAATATATATGGATCCTCGTGTTTCAGCTCCCATTTGCAAAACGTTGCTCTGATCACCTGCTGCATGGGTGGTCCCCATTAGAGCAGTTCACGCGCCATAAGCTCGCGAACAGGCTTTGTGTGAAATATAGCAGAGTCTAGAATGCTTTTAGGTTCCTGGTGGGCTAGAGGTAAAGTGTCTCTCGGTCACAATTAGAAGATCGGGTTCGGAATCCTGGTGTAAGGAGGTGTTGATTATATGAAGAAGTCCGTGAGCGTTTTATTGGGCTAATGAAATATATATGATCCTCAGGTTTCGGGTCGATTTGGTAAAACGTTGCTCTGGATCAATTTGCCGCATGGTGGTCCCATTAGAGGTTCACGGCGCTATAAGCTCGTTGAACAGGCTTGTGTGAACATAGCAGAAAGTCTAGGACTTCTTTATTGTCCTGGTGGCCCAGAGGTAGCGTTCCCCGGTCACAATTATAAGATCGTGGGTTCAAACCCTGGTGGGGTGAGGTGTTGATTAAATGTAGAAGTCCACGTGCTTTATTGGGCTAATGAAAGTATATATGGATCCTTCTTGTTTCGAAGCCGCATTTGGTAAAATGTTGGTCTGATCAACTAAGCGGCACGGGTGGTCCCCATTAGAGGTTCCCGGCGCCATAAGCTGGTTGAACAGGCTTTGTGTGAAATATAGCAGAGTCTAGGACTGCTTTTATTGTCCTGGTGGCCCAGAGGTAGCGTTCCCCGGTCACAATTATAAGATCGTGGGTTCAAACACTGGTGGGTTGAGGTGTTGATTAAATATAGAAGTCCGCGTGCTTTATTGGGCTAATGAAATATATATGGATCCTTCTTGTTTCGAAGCCGCATTTGGTAAAATGTTGGTCTGATCACCTAAGCGGCACGGGTGGTCCCCATTAGAGGTTCACGGCGCCATATGCTCGTTGAACAGGCTTTGTGTGAAATATAGCAGAGTCTAGGACTGCTTTTATTATCCTGGTGGCCCAGAGGTAGCGTCCCCCGGTCACAATTATACGATTGTGGGTTCAAATCCTGGTGGGGTGAGGTGTTGATTATATGTAGTAGTCCGCATGCTTTAATGGTCTAATGAAATATATATCGATCCTCGGGTTTCGAAGCCACATTTGGTAAAACGTTGCTCTGATCACCTAAGCGGCACGGGTGGTCCGCATTAGAGGTTCACGGCGCCAAAAGCTCGTTGAACAGGCTTTGTGTGAAATATAGCAGAGTCTAGGAATGCTTTTACTTTCCTGGTGGCCCAGAGGTAGCGTCCCCCGGTCACAATTATAAGATTGTGGGTTCAAATCCTGGTGGGGTGAGGTGTTGATTATATGTAGAAGTCCGTGTGCTTTAATGGTCTAATGAAATATATATGGATCCTCGGGTTTCGAAGCCACATTTGCTAAAACGTTGCTCTGATCACCTAAGCGGCACGGGGGATCCCCATTAGAGGTTCACAGCGCTATAAGCTCGTTGAACAGGCTTTGTGTGAAATATATAGCAGAGTCTAGGAATGCTTTTAGTGTCTTGGTGGCCCAGAGGTAGCGTTCCCCGGTCACAATTAGAAGATCGTGGGTTCTAATCCTGGTGGGGTGAGGTGTTGATTATATGAAGAAGTCCGCATGCTTTATTGGGCAAATGAAATATATATGGATCCCCGTGTTTCGAAGCCGCATTTGGTAAAACGTTGCTCTGATCACCTAAGCGGCATGGGTGGTCCCCATTAGAGGTTCACGGCGCCATAAGCTCGTTGAACAGGCTTTGTGTGAAATATAGCAGAGTCTAGGACCGCTTTTATTGTCCTGGTGGCCCAGAGGTAGCATTCCCCGGTCACAATTATAAGATCGTGGGTTCAAACACTGGTGGGGTGAGGTGTTGATTAAATGTAGAAGTCCGCGTGCTCTATTGGGCTAATGAAATATATATGGATCCTTCTTGTTTCGAAGCCGCATTTGGTAAAATGTTGGTCTGATCACCTAAGCGGCACGGGTGGTCCCCATTAGAGGTTCACGGCGCCATATGCTCGTTGAACAGGCTTTGTGTGAAATATAGCAGAGTCTATGACTGCTTTTATTGTCCTGGTGGCCCAGAGGTAGCGTCCCCCGGTCACAATTATAAGATTGTGGGTTCAATTCCTGGTGGGGTGAGGTGTTGATTATATGTAGAAGTCCGCATGCTTTAATGGTCTAATGAAATATATATCGATCCTCGGCTCAAGCCACATTTGCAAAACGTTGCTCTGATCACCTAAGCGCACGGTGTCTCACTAGAGGCTCCACGCGCCATGCGTTTTCCGCGGAACAGGCTTTTAGTGAAATATAGCAGAGTTCACTTATCGCTTTTTATTGTCCTGGTGGCCGAGAGGTAGCGTCCCCCGGTCACAATTATAAGATTGTAGGTTCAAATCCTGGTGGGGTGAGGTGTTGATTATATGTAGAAGTCTGCGTGCTTTAATGGTCTGAGGAAATATATATGGATCCTCGGGTTTCGAAGCCACATTTGGTAAAACGTTGCTCTGATCACCTAAGCGGCACGGGTGGGCCCCATTAGAGGTTCACGGCGCCATAAGCTTGTTGAACAGGCTTTGTGTGAAATATAGCAGAGTCTAGGAATGCTTTTAGTTTCCTGGTGGCCCAGAGGTAGCGTCCCCCGGTCACAATTAAAAGATTGTGGGTTCAAATCCTGGTGGGGTGAGGTGTTGATTATATGTAGAAGTCCGTGTGCTTTAATGGTCTAATGAAATATATATGGATCGTCGGGTTTCGAAGCCACATTTGCTAAAACGTTGCTCTGATCACCTAAGCGGCACGGGGGATCCCCATTAGAGGTTCACAGCGCCATAAGCTCGTTGAACAGGCTTTGTGTGAAATATAGCAGAGTCTAGGCATGCTTTTAGTGTGCTGGTGGGCCAGAGGTAGCGTTCCCCGGTCACAATTAGAAGATCGTGGGTTCTAATCCTGGTGGAGTGAGGTGTTGATTATATGAAGAAGTCCGCATGCTTTATTGGGCTAATGAAATATATATGGATCCTC
This sequence comes from Homarus americanus, assembly GCF_018991925.1. Classification (NCBI taxonomy): domain Eukaryota; kingdom Metazoa; phylum Arthropoda; class Malacostraca; order Decapoda; family Nephropidae; genus Homarus; species Homarus americanus. Next base: position 5,001 of record NW_024721342.1, on the reverse strand, counting down.
GTGTTTCGAAGCCGCATTTGGTAAAACGTTGCTCTGATCACCTAAGCGGCATGGGTTGTCCCCATTAGAGGTTCACGGCGCCATAAGCTCGTTGAACAGGCTTTGTGTGAAATATAGCAGAGTCTAGGACTGCTTTTATTGTCCTGGTGGCCCAGAGGTAGCGTTCCCCGGTCACAATTATAAGATCGTGGGTTCAAACCCTGGTGGGGTGAGGTGCTGATTAAATGTAGAAGTCCGCGTGCTTTATTGGGCTAATGAAAATTATATGGATCCTTCTTGTTTCGCTTCATTTGCAAATGCTATCTGATCACCTAAGCGGCACGGGTGGTTCCCATTAGAGGTTCACGGCGCCATAAGCTCCTTGAACAGGCTTTGTGTGAAATATAGCAGAGTCTAGGAATGCTTTTAGTGTCCTGGTGGCCCAGAGGTAGCGTTCCCCGTCACAATTAGAAGATCGTGGGTTCGAATCCTAGTGGGGTGAGGTGTTGATTATATGAAGTAGTCCGCGTGCTTTATTGGGCTAATGAAATATATATAGATCCTCGTGTTTCGAAGCTGCATTTGGTAAAACGTTGCTCTGATCACCTAAGCGGCACGGGTGGTCCCCATTAGAGGTTCACGGCGCCATAAACTCATTGAACAGGCTTTGTGTGAAATATAGCAGAGTCTAGGACTGCTTTTATTGTCCTGGTGGCCCAGAGGTAGCGTCCCCCGTCACAATTATAAGATTGTGGGTTCAAATCCTGGTGGGGTTAGGTGTTGATTATATGCAGAAGTCCGCGTGCTTTATTGGGCTAATGAAATATATATGGATCCTCATGTTTCGAAGCCGCAGTTGGTAAAACGTTGCTCTGATCACCTAAGCGGCACGGGTGGTCCCCATTAGAGGTTCACGGCGCCATAAGCTAGTTGAACAGGCTTTGTGTGAAATATAGCAGAGTGTAGGACTGCTTTTATTGTTCTGGTGGCCCAGAGGTAGCATTCCCCGGTCACAATTATAAGATCGTGGGTTCAATTCCTGGTGGGGTGAGGTGTTGATTATATGTAGAAGTCGCGTGCTTTATTGGGCTAATGAAATATATATGGATCCTCGTGTTTCGAAGCCGCATTTGGTAAAACGTTGCTCTGATCACCTAAGCGGCACAGGTGGTCCCAATGAGAGGTTCACGTCGCCATAAGCTCGTTGAACAGGCTTTGTGTGAAATATTGCAGAGTCTAGGACTGCTTTTATTGTCCTGGTGGCCCAGAGGTAGCGTTCCCCGGTCACAATTATAAGATCGTGGCTTCAAATCCTGGTCGGGTGGGGCGTTGATTATATGTAGAAGTCCGCGTGCTTTATTGGGCTAATGAAATATATATGGATCCTCGTGTTTCCAGCCGGATTTGGTAAAACGTTGCTCTGATCACCTAAGCGGTACGGTGGTCCCCATTAGAGGTTCATGGCGCCATAAGGTCGTTGAACAGGCTTTGTGTGAAATATAGCAGAGTCTAGGACTGCTTTTATTGTCCTAGTGGCCCATAGGTAACGTCCTCGGTCACAATTATAAGATCGTGGCTTCAAATCCTGGTGGAGTGAGGTGTTGATTATATGTAGAAGTACGCGTGCTCTATTGGGCTAATGAAATATATATGGATCCTTGTGTTTCGAAGCCGGATTTGGTAAAACGTTGCTCTGATCACCTAAGTGGCACGGATGGTCCCCATTAGAGGTTCACGGCGCCATAAGCTCGTTGAACAGGCTTTGTGTGAAATAATGCAGAGTCTAGGACTCCTTTTATTGTCCTAGTGGCCCAGAGGTAGCATTCCCCGGTCACAATTATAAGATCGTTGGTTGAAATCCTGGTGGGGTGAGGTGTTGATTATATGTAGAAGTTAGCCTTTATTGGGCTAATGAAATATATGGATCCTCCTGTTTCAGAAACGCATTTGGAAAAACGTTGTTGCCAGTCACTAAAAGCGGCACGGGTGGTCCCCATTAGAGGTTCATGGCGCCATAAGGTCGTTGAACAGGCTTTGTGTGAAATATAGCAGAGTCTAGGAATGCTTTTATTGTCCTGGTGGAGAGAGGTAGCGTCCCCGCTCACAATTATAAGATCGTGGCTTCAAATCCTGGTGGGGTGAGGCGTTGATTATATGTAGAAGTCTGCGTGCTTTATTGGGCTAATGAAATATATATGGATCCTCGGGTTTCGAAGCCGCATTTGGTTAAACGTTGCTCTGTTCACCTAAGCGGCACGGGTGGTCCCCTATAGTGGTTCACAGCGCCATAAGGTCGTTGAACAGGCTTTGTGTGAAATATAGTAGAGTCTAGGACTGCTTTTATTGTCCTAGTGGCCCAGAGGTAGCGTTCCCCGTTCACAATTATAAGATCGTGGGTTCAAATCCTGGTGGGGTGAGGTGTTGATTATATGTAGAAGTAAGCGTGCTTTATTGGGCTATTGAAATATATATTGATCCTCGGGTTTCGAAGCCGCATTTGGTTAAACGTTGCTCCGATCACCTAAGCGGCACAGGTGATCCCCATTAGAGGTTCATGGCGCCATAAGGTCTTTGAACAGGCTTTGTGTGAAATATAGTAGAATCTAGGACTGCTTTTATTGTCCTGGTTGCCCAGAGGTAGCGTTCCCCGGTCACAATTATAAGATAGTGGGTTCAAATCCTGGTGGGGTGAGGTGTTGATTATATGTAGAAGTCCGCGTGCTTTATTGTGCTAATGAAATATATATGGATCGTCGTGTTTCCAAGCCGGATTTGGTAAAACGTTGCTCTTATCACCTAAGCGGCACGGGTGGTCCCCATTAGAGGTTCATCGCGCCATAAGGTCGTTGAACAGGCTTTGTGTGAAATATAGTAGAGTCTAGGACTGCTTTTATTGTCCTGGTTGCCCAGAGGTAGCGTTCCCCGGTCACAATTATAAGATCGTTGGTTCAAATCCTGGTGGGGTGAGGCGTTGATTATATGTAGAAGTCCACGTGCTTTATTGGGTTAATGAAATATATATGGATCCTCGTGTTTCGAAGCCGGATTTGGTAAAACGTTGCTCTGATCACCTAAGCGGCACGGATGGTCCCCATTAGAGGTTCACAGCGCCATAAGCTTGTTGAACAGGCTTTGTGTGAAATATAGCAGAGTCTAGGACTGCTTTTATTGTCCTGGTGGCCCAGAGGTAGCGTTCCCCGGTCACAATTAGAAGATCGTGGGTTCGAATCCTGGTGAGGTGAGGTGTTGATTATATGTAGAAGCCACGTGCTTTATTGGGCAAATGAAATATATATGGATCCTCGTGTTTTGAAGCCGCATTTGGTAAAACGTTGCTCTAATCACCTAAGCAGCACGGGTGGTCTCCATTAGAGGTTCACAGCGCCATAAGCTCGTTGAACAGGCTTTGTGTGAAATATAGCAGAACCTACGAATGCTTTTATTGTCCTGTTGGCCCAGAGGTAGCGTTCCCCGGTCACAATTATAAGATCGTGGCTTCAAATCCTGGTGGGGTGAGGCGTTGATTATATGTAGAAGTCCGCGTGCTTTATTGGGCTAATGAAATATATATGGATCCTCGTGTTTCGAAACCGCATTTGGTAAAACGTTGCTCTGATCACCTTAGCGGCACGGGTGGTCCCCTATAGTTGTTCACAGCGCCATAAGCTCGTTGAACAGGCTTTGTGTGAAATATAGTAGAGTCTAGGACTGCTTTTATTGTCCTGGTGGCCCAGAGGTAGCATACCCCAGTCACAATTATAAGATTGTGGGTTTGAATCCTGGTGGGGTGAGGTGTTGATTATATGTAGATGTCCGAATGCTTTATTGGGCTAATGAAATATATATGGATCCTCGTGTTTCCAAGCCGGATTTGGTAAAACGTTGCTCTGATCACCTAAGCGGCACGGATGGTCCCGATTAGAGGTTCACAGCGCCATAAGCTCGTTGAACAGGCTTTTTGTGAAATATAGCAGAGTCTAGGACTGCTTTTATTGTCCTGGTGGCCCAGAGGTAGCGTTCCCCGGTCACAATTAGAAGATCGTGGGTTCGAATCCTGGTGGGGTGAGGTGTTGATTATATTTAGAAGTCCGCCTGTTTTTTTGGGCAAATGAAATATATATGGATCCTCGTGTTTTGATGTCGCATTTGGTAAAACGTTGCTCTGATCACCTAAGCGGCACGGGTGGTCCCCATTAGAGGTTCACGGCGCCAAAAGCTCGTTGAACAGGCTTTGTGTGAAATATAGTAGAGTCTAGGAATGCTTTTATTGTCCTAGTGGCCCAGAGGTAGCGTTCCCGGTCACAATTATAAGATCGTGGGTTCAAATCCTGGTGGGGTGAGGTGTTGATTATATGTAGAAGTCCGCGTGCTTTATTGGGCTATTGAAATATATATGGATCCTCGTGTTTCGAAGCCGCATTTTGTAAAACGTTGCTCTGTTCACCTAAGCGGCACAGGTGGTCCCAATGAGAGGTTCACGGCGCCATAAGCTCGTTGAACAGGCTTTGTGTGAAATATAGCAGTCTAGGACTGCTTTTATTGTCCTGGTGGCCCAGAGGTAGCGTTCCCCAGTCACAATTATAAGATCGTGGCTTCAAATCCTGGTCGGGTGAGGCGTTGATTATATGTAGAAGTCCGCGTGCTTTATTGGGCTAATGAAATATATATGGATCCTCGTGTTTCCAGCCGGATTTGGTAAAACGTTGCTCTGATCACCTAAGTGGCACGGATGGTCCCCATTAGAGGTTCACAGCGCCATAAGCTTGTTGAACAGGCTTTGTGTGAAATATAGCAGAGTCTAGGACTGCTTTTATTGTCCTGGTGGCCCAGAGGTAGCGTTCCCCGGTCACAATTTGAAGATCGTGGGTTCGAATCCTGGTGGGGTGAGGTGTTGATTATATGTAGAAGCCACGTGCTTTATTGGGCAAATGAAATATATATGGATCCTCGTGTTTTGAAGCCGCATTTGGTAAAACGTTGCTCTAATCACCTAAGCAGCACGGGTGGTCTCCATTAGAGGTT
>NW_024721341.1:0-8009 GCF_018991925.1 Homarus americanus | reverse complement strand
TATTCGATCAGGACATTGTTTATATTCGATGAGAGGACTTTTATTTCTCGATCATGGGACTTTGTTATATACTCGATCAGGGCGCTGTTATACTCGATAGAGTTTGTTATACTCGACCAGGGGACTGTTATACTTTCGATCACGGGACCTTTGTTATATACTTGATCCAGGGGCTTTTGTTATATTTGATCAGGAACTGTTATTCTCGATAAGGGGTCTTTGTTATACTCGATCAGGGCTTTTGTTATGCTTGATCAGGGGGCTTTGTTATACTCGTTCAGGGGACTTTGTTATTCTCGATAAGGGGTCTTTGTTATACTTTCGATCAGGGGAAGCTTTGTTATACTCGATCAGAGACTTTGTTATACTCGATCAGGGCGCTGTTATATCGTTCAGGCGACTTTATTTATACTCGGCCAGGGACTTTGTTATCGATTAGGAGCCTTGTTAAACTCGATCAAGGTCCTTTGTTACACTCGATCAGGGACTTTGTTATACTCGATCAGGGGAATATGTTATTCTCGATCTCGATCAGGGACTTTGTTTATACTCGATCAGGGACTTTGTTATACTCGATCAGGAATATGTTATTCTCGATCAGGGGGCTTTGTTATACTCGATCAGGAACTTTGTTATACCGATCGGGCCTTTGTTATACTCGATCAAGGACGTTGTTATACTCGATCAGGGGCCTTTGTTATACTCGTTCAGGTGTCTTTGTTATTTCTACCAGAGGACTTTGTTATCCTCGTTCATGGGACTTGTTATACTTGATGAGCGGGTTTTGTTATACTCTGATCAGGGACATTGTTATAGACTTTAGGGTCCTTTTGTACTCGAGCAGGGGCCTTTGTTATACTCGTTCAGGGGACTTGTTATACTCGAAAGGGACTTTGTTATACTCGGATCTAGGCCTTTGTTATACTTGATCAGGGGACTTTGTTATAGTCGACCAGGGACTTTGTTATACTCGATCAGGGGACTTTGTTATACTCGATCAGGGGACTTGGTTATACTCTGATCAGGGGTTCTTTGTTATTCTCGATCAGGAACTTTGTTATACTCGATCAGACTTTTGTTATCTGATCAGGGGACTTTGTTATATCTCGATCAGGTGACTTTGTTATACTCGGAGTTTCATAATTCGACCAGGGGACTTTGTTATACTCGATGAGGGCCTTTGTTAAACTCGATAAGGGCCTTTGTTATATCTCGACCAGGACTTTGTTATACTCTGATCAGGGACTTTGTTATACTCGATCTAGGGCCTTTGTTATACTTGATCAGGGGCCTTTTTATACTCGATCAGAACTTGTTATACTCGATCAGGGCCTTTGTTATACTCGTTGTGTCTTTGTTATATTCGACCAGAGGACTTTGTTATCCTCGATCAGGGACTTTGTTATACTGATGAGCGGGCTTTGTTATATCTCGATCAGGGGACATTGTTATAGACTTTTAGGTCCTTTGTTATACTTAACAGGGGCCTTTGTTATACTCGTGGGGACTTTTGTTAGCACCGAAAAGGGACTTCATGGTTATACCTCGATCTAGGGCCTTTGTTATACTTGATCAGGGACTTTGTTGTAGTCGACCAGGTATTCGTCATACTCGATCGGTAATTTTGCTATACCTCGATCAGGGGCTTTGTTATACTCAAATAGGGATTTTATAAAATCGATCTGGAGCCTTGTTATGTTTTCTGATTAGGGGGCTGTTATACTCGATCAGGGAATTAGTTATTCTCACAAGGGGGACTACGGGCACTGGAGTGAGGTGCTATATATACTGATCAGGAAATTTCTTATATATTTTATCTGGCGGGCCTTGTTAAACCTCCGATTAGGGACTCAAGCAGTACATTTTGACCAGGGACTTTTTATACTCAGATGAGGCTTTTGGTTATGATTTTCTGATCAGCTTTTGCTATACCGGTCAGAATATTGTTATTCTCGAGGACGTTATTAACAAATTTTAGTAGACTTTGTTATACTAGAGACTTGTGAACTTTTGTTATATTTCAGCGATCAGGCCTTTTGTTATACCGTTCAGGCGCTTTCAGTTATATTCAGAATGGTGTACTAAGTTACGCCTCGATCGAAATACCTCTTGTTATAATCGTGTTCAGGGGACTATGTTATACTTTAACAGACCCGGTTAGGTACTCGGATCAGGGACCTTTTGTTATACCCGGATCAGATTCTCAAAGTATTCTTGATGAGGGACTTTGTGATTCGATCAGAATTTGTTATACCCGACTGTGTAATTTTGCTTAAATTTGAGAATCCTTAGCATCGACCAGGACCTTGTTGCCACTCTATTAGGGCTTTTATCCTTAGATCAGAACCTTATTATACTCAGGTGAGGGGACATTGTTATACCCGGATCAGGCTTTGGTTTTACCTCGGAGAGGGGGCTATGTTATACCTGATCAGACTTTGTTATACCTCGGATGAAATTTTGTTTTCTATTTCCTTGTTATACCTGCTCAGGGACTTGTTATACCGACCTGGGGACTGACTTTGTTATACTCCATTTGGAGCCTGGTTATACTCTGATCAGGGGCTTTGTTATACCGATCAGGACTTTGTTGCCTCGATAAGGGGGACTTGTTATACGATGAGGGCTTTGTTATACCAATCAGGGAACTTTGTTATACCACCAGGGCCTTTTTGTTGGCACCATTAGGGACTTTGTCATATCGACCAGGGGACTTTTGTTATACCGCATCAGGGGCCATTTTGATCAGGGGGCTTTTGTTATACTCGATCAGGGGGACTTTGTTATTCTCATGATATGTGGGTCTTTGTTATATCTGATCAGGGGGCTATATACTTGGTCAGCTTTCGTGTTATACTCGATCAGGTATCAAGGGCTCAAAGATAAGGGGGGCTTTGGTTAGACTCGATCAGGGGGCTTTGTTATACTCGATCAGGGACTTTGTTTATTCGGATGAGAGGACTTTTATACCGATCATGGACTTTGTTGCTATACCCACCAGAATTTGTTATACTCGATCAGAATTTTGTTATAACGTAATCAGGGGACTCATATACCGATCAGGGGCCTTGTTATACTTGGATCAAAGGCTTTGTTGGTGCCTTTTCTGATCAGGAACTTTAAGTTGGCCTCGATAAGGGGGGTCTTTTGTTATAATTTCTATCAGGGGCTTTGTTATACTTGACTCTGCAGGCTTTGTTATACCGATCAGACTTTGTTATTCATGATATGGGGTCTTTGTTATACCTCGGATCAGGGTTTTGCCAAGTGCACGATCAGAACTTGTTATACTTTAGATCAGGGCCTTTGTTATACCGCTGTTCACAGGTTAGCCTTGCCAGTGCTCTATCAGGACTCTTGTTATCCTCGTATCAGGGCCTTGTTAAACCTCGATCAGGTCCTTGTTATACCTTTAGATCAGACTTTTGTTGATACCGATCAGGGACCATGTTATTCTTTGATCAGGGGCTTTTGTTATATTTATTCGTGGAACTTTAAATTTTATCGGGGCTCTTGTTACCTTTTTTGCAGATGTTCTATACTCCATCATGGGCCTTTGTTATACCGGCCTGTAATTGCTAGCACGGATCAGGGCCTTTATATACTTGGATCAGGGGTATATATCGAGATCAGGGCCTTGTTATTCAAGAGAAGGTGGGCTTTGTTATACCAGAGATCAGTGTTTTGTTGCTACCCATCCTAGAACTTGTTATACTCGATCAGGGCCTTTGTATTATCGCTGTTTGTATGCCTTTGTTAAGAGTTTCCTAATTAGGGCTTTATTATACCGATGAGCCTCTTGTTAAACTCATGATATTCCCTTGTTATGCACTTATCAGGGGACTTGTTAATTGATCAGGCGACCTTGTTATACTCTTCATCAGCTTGTTATGCCCCATCAGAACTTGGTTATAATTATACCAGGGGCCACCGTTCAGGGGACTTGTTATAGCCTCGATCGGGGACTTTGTTATATACTCGGATCAGGGAGCTTGTTATACCAATCAGGGGACTTTGTTATACCTGATCAGGGGCTTCTTTGTTACAAACTCGCCGATGAGGGCCTTTTGTTATTATACCCTGTATAGGACTTGTTATACCGATCAGTTTAATTCTTTTACCGACTAGGGCTTTGTTATACCGATCAAATCCTTGTTACCCCCATCAGAGACTTTACCGATCAGGGACTTGTTAGACTCGATCAGACTCCTTACAATAAATTTCGATCAGGGACTTTGTAATACTTATTGAGGGCCTCCTTGTTCTCGACTCAGAAAGACCTTTTGTTATACCGATCAATTTTTGTTATACCTGGATCAGAGAATTTGTTTATACTCGATCAGAGACTTTGTTATAATTTGTAATTGTGGTACTTTGTTATTATAATTTATCAGGGGACCTCGGTTATATACCGATCAGGGGACTCACTGATCAGGGGACGCAGAAAGAGTACTTAATGAGGGGCCTTTGTTATAATTTAGTGGTGATGGGCTTGTTATTTCCTCGATAAGGGGGACTTTGATACCTGATTTGGGAGCTTTTGTTATACTCGATCAGTGAGCACTCTCGATGAGGGCCTTTTGTTACCGATCGAGGCCTTTGTTACTCGATCAGGGACTTTGTTATACTCGATCAGAATTTGTTATGGACGATCAGGGGATTCTGGTTATACTCGATCAAGGACTTTGTTATACTCGATCAGGGACTTTGTTATACTTTGATGGAGTTGGGCTTTGTTATACTGAATGTATTGTTATAGACTTTTAGGTCCCTTTATACTGACTCAGGGCCTTTGTTATTATACTCGTTCAGGGGACTTTGTTATGTACTGACCAGGACCTTTGCTATAATGATCTAGGGCCTTGTTATACTGAGAGGGGACTTTTGTTATACCATAGGAAAAATATAAGAAAATTTCTACCGTGTAATACTATAGATTTTAGGTCCTTTGTTATACTCGCATCAGGGGCCTTTATACTCAAGAGCTAACGGATCAGGGACATTGTTATAGACTTCTTTAGGGTCCTTATACCGGATCAGGGCCTTTGTTATACCTGCCAGTTCAGGGACTTTGTTAGTACCACCAGGGACCCTTTGTTGTTCTCGATCTAGGGCCTTTGTTATACTCTCTATCAGACTTTGTTATACTGAGATCATCAGACTTTGTTATACGGATCGTGGGCCTCATAGTACCTTCCATGATCAGGGCCTTTAAATATACCTCGATCAGGGACCCTTGCCACAGGGACTAATCAATTTTGTTTTCTTACCTGATTTTAAGTTTCCTGTTGATAATTTGATCAGGGGCTTTGTTATACCTGATCAGGGACTTTTGTTATTCTCGATAAGGGGTCTTTGTTATATTCGATGAGGCTTTCTTATAACTCAGATCAGGGGCTTTTGTTATACTCGATCAGGGACTGTGTTATTCAAGATAAGGGGGCTTTGTTATACTCGGGATGAGGGGCTTTAGTATTACCTAATCAGGGACTTTGTTATATTCGATGAGGACCTTTTTTTATACTCGGATCATAGGACTTGCCATACCATCAGCCTTTGTTATACTCCTGATCAGGCGACTTTGTTACCAGACCAGGACTTTGTTATACCGGAGGGGCCTCTTTGTTAAACCCTTGATCAGGCCTTTGTTATACTCGCTCAGGGATCAAAGTTATACTCGATCAAATTATGTTATTCTCGATCAGCTCCTTTATACCAGAGATCAGGAACTTTGTTATACCTCGATCAGGGCCCTTTGTTATAAATTGTCTGTGGGGAGCTGTCATTTCCACCAGGGACTTTGTTACACTCGGGAGCCATTGTTATAATTGATCAGGGGCTTGTTATACTCGATCAGAGGGACTTAGTTATTCTCGATAAGGGGGACTTTGTTATACTCGATGAGGCGGCTTTGTTATGTTTATCAGGGAATTTTGATATACTGATCATGGGCCTTTTTGTTATCTTCATCAGGACTTTGTTATTCAAGATAAGGGGCTTTGTTATACTCTGATCAGGGGGCTTTGTTATACTCGATCAGGGAATCTTTTTATACTCGATCAGGGGCCGTTATACTTGTTCAGGCGTTTGTTATACTCGACCAGGGGACTTTGTTATACCATCAGGGCCAACTCGACGGGCTTTTGTTATACTGCTCAGGGGACTTTGTTATCTCGATCGAATGCGGGGTCTATTTATCAGGGCTCTTTATACTAGATCAGGAACTTTTGTTATACCGATGAGGTTTTGTTATAATCGTTCTATTTGTTTACTCTAATTAGGACTTTGTTATACCGATCAGGGGGCTTTGTTATTCTCGATGAGGGAACTTTTGTTATACTCGATCAGGGCCTTTTGTTATACTCGATCAGGGACTTTGTTATACTCGATCAGGGGCCTTTGTTATACTTGATCAGGGGGCTTTGTTATACTCAATCAGGGGACTTTGTTATTCAAGATAAGGGGGGCTTTGTTATACTCGATCAGGGGGCTTTGTTATACTCGATCAGGGAACTTTGTTATACCTCTATCAGGGTCCTTTGTTATACTCGTTCAGGCGTGTTTGTTATACTCGACCAGGGGACTTTGTTATACTCGATCAGGGGCCTTTGTTAAACTCGATCAGGGCCCTTTGTTATACTCGATCAGGGGACTTTGTTATTCTCGATCAGGCGACTTTGTTAGACTCGATCAGGGAACTTTGTTATACTCGATCAGGGGCCTTTGTTATACTCGTTCAGGGGACTTTGTTATACTCGATCAGGGGACTTTGTTATACTCGACCAGGGGAGTTTGTTATACTCGACCAGTGGACTTTGTTATACCTGATCAGGGGCCTTTGTTAAACCTCGCGAGGGGCCTTTGTTATACCTCGATCAGGGACTTTGTTATACTCGATCAGGGGACTTTGTTATACTTGATCAGGGGGCTTTCTTATACTCGATCAGGGAACTTTGTTATACTCGATCAGGGGACTTTGTTATACTCAATCAGGGGACTTTGTTATACTCGGTCAGGGGACTTTGTTATACTCGATCAGGGGACTTTGTTATCATCGATCAGGGGAGTTTCTTATAATTCTACCAGGGGACTTTGTTATACTCGATGAGGGGCCTTTGTTAAACTCGATAAGGGGCCTTTGTTATACTCGACCAGGGGACTTTGTTATACACGATCAGGGGCCTTTGTTATAATCGTTCAGGGGACTTTGTTATACTCGACCAGGGGAAGTGGATATACTCGATCTGGGGCCTTTGTTATACTCGTTCAGGTGTCTTTGTTATACTCGACCAGGGGACTTTGTTATCCTCGATCAGGGGACTTTGTTATACTCGATGAGCGGGCTTTGTTATACTCGATCAGGGGACATTGTTATAGACTTTTAGGGTCCTTTGTTATACTCGAGCAGGGGCCTTTGTTATACTCGTTCAGGAGACTTTGTTATACTCGAAAAGGGGACATTGTTATGCTCGATCTAGGGCCTTTGTTATACTTGATCAGGGTGACTTTGTTATAGTCGACCAGGGGACTTTGTCATACTCGATCTTTGTTATTCTCGATCAGGGGGCTTTGTTATACTCGACCAGGGGACTTGGTTATACTCGATCTGGAGCCTTTGTTATACTTGATCAGGGGGCTTTGTTATACTCGATCAAGGGACTTAGTTATTCCCGATAAGGGGGACTTTGTTATACTCGATGAGGGGGCTTTGTTAAACTCGATCAGGGAAATTTTGTTATTCTCGATCATGGGCCTTTGTTAAACTCGATTAGGGGACTTTGTTATACTCGACCAGGGGACTTTGTTATACTCGATGAGGGGCCTTTGTTATACTTGATCAGGGGGCTTTGTTATACTCGGTCAGGGGACATTGTTATTCTCGATAAGGGGGACTTTGTTATACTCAATTAGGGGACTTTGTTATACTCGATCAGGGAACTTTGTTATACTCGATCAGGGGCCTTTGTTATAATCGTTCAGGCGCTTTTGTTATATTCGATCTGCAGCCT
>NW_024721340.1:0-13932 GCF_018991925.1 Homarus americanus | reverse complement strand
CGATCTTGTGACTTTGTTATACTCGATCAGGGGACTTTAGTATACTCGATCAGGGGACTTTGTTATACTCGACCAGGGGGCTTTTACATACTCGATCAGGGGGTTTTGATAAACTCGATGAGTGGGCTTTGTTATACTCGATCTGGGGACTTTGTTATACTTGGCTAGGGGACTTTGTTATATTCGACCAGGGGGCTTTTTTGTACTCGATGAGGGGGCTTTGTTATACTCGATCAGGGGACTTTGTATATACTCGACAACGGACATTGTGATATTCGATCAGGTGCCTTTCTTATACTCGATCAGGGGTCTTTGTTATACTCGATGATGGGACTTTGTTATACTCGATCAAGGGACTTTGTTATACTCGATCAGAGGACTTTGTTATACTCGATCTTGGGACTTTGTTATACTCCATTAGGGTCCTTTGTTATACTCGATCAAGGGACTTTGATATTCTCGATCAGGGGACTTTGTTATACTCGATCAGGGGACTTTGTTATACCTTTATCATGGACCTTATACTCGATCAGGGGACTTTGTTATGCTCGATTCGATTTTGTTATACTCGATCTTGGGACTTTGTTATACTCCATTAGGGTCCTTTGTTATACTCGATTAGGGCACTTAGTTATACTCGATTAGGGGAATTTGTTATAATCGACCAGGGGCCTTTGTTATATTCGAAAAGAGGCCTTTGTTATTCTCGATTATGGGACTTTGATATACTCGACCAAAGGACTTTATTATACTCGACCAGGGGCCTTTGTTATACTCGGCCAGGGGACTTTGTTTTACTCGACCAGGGGAATTTGTTATACTCGATCACGGGCTTTGTTATACTCGATCAGCGGACTTTGTTATACTCGGTCAGGGGACTTTAGTATACACGATCAGGGGACTTTGTTATACTCGATCAGGGGCCTTTGTTATACTCGACAATGGGAATTAGTTATACTCGATAAGGGGACTTTGTTATACTCGATCAGGGGCTTTATTGTACTCGATAAGGGGACTTTGTTAAACTCGATCAGGGGACTTTGTTATTCTCGATCAGGGCACTTTGTTATACTCGATCATGGTACTTTTTTATACTCGATCAAGGGACTTTGTTATACTCGATCAGGAGACGTTGTTATACGCGATCTTGGGACTTTGTTATACGCCATTAGGGTCCTTTGTTATACAAGATCAGGGGACCTTGTTATACTCGATCAGGGGCCTTTGTTATACTCGATCATGGGACATTATTATACTCGACCAGGGGACTTTGTTATACTCGACCAGGGGGCTTTTTTATACTCGATCAGGGGGTTTTGTTAAACTCGATGAGGAGGCTTTGTTATACTCGATCAGGGGACTTTGTAATACTCGACCAGGGAACTTTGTTACACACGTCAAGGGGACTTTGTTAAACTCGATCAGGGTACTTTGTTATACTCGATCTGTGGACTTTGTTATACTCGACCAGGGGACTTTTTTATACTCGATGAGGGGGTTTGTTATACTCGATCAGGGGACTTTGTTATACTCGATCTGGAGACTTTGTTATACTCGACCTGGGGACTTTGTCTATACTAGACTAGGGACATTGTTATATTCGATCAGGTGCCTTTCTTACACTCGATCAGGGGGCTTTGTTATACTCGATGACGGGACATTGTTATGTTCGATTAGGGGACTTTGTTATACTCGATCAGAGGACTTTGTTATACTCGATCTTGGGACTTTGTTATACTCCATTAGGGTCCTTTGTTATACTCGATCAGGGGACTTAGTTATGCTCGATTAGGGCACTTAGATATACTCGATCAGGGGACTTTGTTATACTCGATTAGGGGGCTTTCTTATACTCGATCAGGCGACTTTGTTATACTCGACCAGGGGTGTTTGTTTTAATCGATCAGGGGACTTTGTTATATTCGATCAGGGGACTTTGTTATACTCGATCAAGGGATTTTGTTATACTCGATCAGGGGACTTTGTTATACTCGATCAGGGGGCTTTGTTATACTCAATCAGGGGTCTTTGTTTTACTCGACTCGGGACTTTGTTATATTCGGTCAGGTGCCTTTTTTATACTCGATTAGTGGACTTTGTTATACTCGATCAGGGGACTTTGTTATTCTCGATCAGGGCACTTTGTTATACTCGATGAGGGTACTTTGTTATACTCGATCAGCGGACTTTGTTATAATCGATCAGGAGAATTTGTTATACGCGATCTTGGGACTTTGTTATACGCCATTAGGGTCCTTTGTTATACTCGATCAGGGAACTTAGTTATACTCGATCAGGGGACTTTGTTATACTCGATCATGCGACTTTATTATACTCGACCAGGGAACTTTGTTATACTCGACCAGGGGGCTTTTTTATACTCGATCAGTGGGTTTTGTTAAACTCGATGAGGGGGCTTTGTTATACTCGATCAGGGGACTTTGTAATACTCAACCAGGGGACTTTGTTATACACGACCAGGGGACTTTGTTATACTCGATCAGGGGACTTTGTTATACTCGATTAGGGGTCTTTTTTATACTCGATCATGGGCTTTGCTATACTCGATCAGGGGGCTTTGTAATACTCGATCAGGGGACTTTGTTATTCTCGATAAGGTGACTCTGTTGTACTCGATCTGCAGACTTTGTTATACTCGACCAGGGGGCTTTTTTATACTCGATGAGGGGGCTTTGTTATACTCGATCAGGGGACTTTGTTATACTCGATCTGGTACTTTGTTATACTAGATCTGGGGACTTTGTGTATACTAGACTAGGGACATTGTTATATTCGATCAGGTGCCTTTCTTATACTCGATCTGGGGGCTTTCTTATACTCGATCAAGGGATCTTTGTTATGTTCGATCAGGGGACTTTGTTATACTCGATCAGAGGACTTTGTTATACTCAATCTTGGGACTTTTTTATATTCGATCATAGGACTTAGTTATGCTCGATTAGGGCACTTATTTATACTCGATCAGGGGACTTTGTTATGCTCGATCAGGGGATTTTGTTATACTCGACCAGGGGCTTTTGTTATACTCGATAAGGGGCCTTTGTTATACCTGATTATGGGACCTTGTTATACCTGACCAGGGACTTTGTTATGTACTCGACCAGGGCTTTTTTTTTTTATACCAATCAGGGTTTTTTTAAACTCGCTGAGGGGGCTTCTTTGCTATAGCCTCTATCAGGGACTTGTTATACCCGGGATCAGGGACTCTTGTTATTCTTTAATCAGGGACTCTGTTATACTCATCAGGGGGCTGGTTATACTGATCAGGGACTTTGTTATACCTGGATCTTTGGGACTTTGTTATACCTAGCTGGGTCCTTTGTTATACTCTCTATCAGGGGACTTATAGTTATGCCTCTGATTAGGGCAATTTAGTTATTATAAATTTCGATCAGGGACTTTGTTATACTCGATTAGGGGGCTTTGTTAGTACTGATCAGGGGACTTTGTTATACTCAACAGGGCCTTTTGTTATACTTAGATTCGGGGCCTTTGTTATACTCCGGACTAGGACTTTGTTATACCTTTAATCAGGGGCTTTTTTATACTCGATTAGGGGGTTTTGTTAAACTCGATGAGGGGGCTTTGATATACTCGATCAGGGGACTTTGTTATACTAGGCCAGGGGACTGTGTTATACTCGACCAGGGGGCTTTTTTATACTCGATGATGGGGCTTTGTTATTCTCGATCAAAGGGCTTTGTTGTACTCGATCAGAGACTTTGTTATACTCGACCAGGGGGCTTTTTTATACTCGATCTTGTTACTTTGTTATACTCGATCAGGGGACTTTAGAATACTCGATTAGGGGACTTTGTTATTTTCGACCAGGGGCCTTTGTTATACTAGATTCGGGGCCTTTGTTATACTCGACCAGGGGACTTTGTTATACTCGACCAGGGGGCTTTTTTATACTCGATTAGGGGGTTTTGTTAAACTCGATGAGGGGGCTTTGATATACTCGATCAGGGGACTTTGTTATACTAGGCCAGGGGACTGTGTTATACTCGACCAGGGGGCTTTTTTATACTCGATGATGGGGCTTTGTTATACTCGATCAAAGGGCTTTGTTGTACTCGATCAGAGACTTTGTTATACTCGACCAGGGGGCTTTTTTATACTCGATGAGGGGGCTTTGTTATACTCGATCAGGGGACTTTGTTATACTCGATCTGGGGACTTTGTTATACTCGACTAGGGACATTGATATATTCGATCAGGTGCCTTTCTTATACGCGATCAGAGGACTTTGTTATACTTGATCTTGGGAATTTGTTATAGTCCATTAGGGTCCTTTGTTATACTCGATCAGGGGACTTTGTTATACTCGCCCATGGGCCTTTTTTATACTCAAAAATGGGGTTTTGTTAAACTCGATGAGGGGGCTTTGTTACACTCGATCATGGGACTTTGTTATACTCGACCAAAGGACTTTGTTATACTCGACCAGGGGCCTTTTTTTACTCGATCAAGGGATTTTGTTAAACTCGATCAGGGGTGTTTGTTTTACTCGATCAGGGGACTTTGTTATACTCGATCACGGGATTTTGTTATACTCGATCAGGGGTTTTTGTTAAACTCGAGCAGGGGCCATTGTTACACTCGATAAGGGGCCTTTGTTATACTTGATCATGGGACTTTGTTATACTCGGCCAGGGGACTTTGTTATACTCGACCAGGGGGCTTTTATATACTCGATCAGGGGGTTTTCTTAAACTCGATCAGGGGAGTTTGTTATACTCGATCAGGGGACTTTGTTATACTCGGCCAGGGGACTTTGTTTTACTCGACCAGGGGGCTTTGTTATACTCGATCTTGTGACTTTGTTATACTCGATCAGGGGACTTTAGTATACTCGATCAGGGGACTTTGTTATACTCGACCAGGGGGCTTTTACATACTCGATCAGGGGGTTTTGTTAAAGTCGATGAGTGGGCTTTGTTATACTCGATCAGGGACTTTGTTATACTTGGCCAGGGGACTTTGTTATATTCGACCAGGGGGCTTTTTTATACTCGATGAGGGGGCTTTGTTATACTCGATCAGATGGCTTTGTTATACTCGATAAGAGAATTTGTTATACTCGACCAGGGGGCTTTTTTGTACTCGATGAGGGGGCTTTGATATACTCGATCATGAGACTTTGTATATACTCGACTAAGGACATTGTTATATTCGATCAGGTGCCTTTCTTATACTCGATCAGGGGTCTTTGTTATACTCGATGACGGGACTTTGTTATACTCGATCAGGGGACTTTGTTATACTCGATCAGAGGACTTTGTTATACTCGATCTTGGGACTTTGTTATACTCCATTAGGGTCCTTTGTTATACTCGATCAACGGACTTTGATATTCTCGATCAGGGGACTTTGTTATACTCGATCAGGGGACTTTGTTATACTCAATCAAGGGACTTTGTTATACTCGATCAGGGGACTTTGTTATGCTCGATCTTTTGACTTTGTTATACTCGATCTTGGGACTTTGTTATACTCCATTAGGGTCCTTTGTTATACTCGATTAGGGCACTTAGTTATACTCGATCAGGGGACTTTGTTATACTCGATCAGGGGGCTTTTTTATATTCTATCAGGGGACTTTGTTATACTCGATCACGGGTGTTTGTTTTACTCGATCATGGGACTTTGTTTTACCCGATCAGGGGACTATGTTATACTCGATTAGGTGACTTTGTTATACTTGGCCAGGAGACTTTGTTATACTCGACAAGGGGGCTTTTTTATACTCGACCAGGGTCTTTTTTATACTCGATGAGAGGGCTTTGTTCTATTCGATCAGAGGGCTTTGTTATACTTGATCAGGGACTTTGTTATACTCGACCAGGGGGCTTTTTTATACTCGACCAGGGGGCTTTTTTATACTCGATGAGAGGGCTTTGTTCTACTCGATCAGAGGGCTTTGTTATACTTGATCAGGGGCTTTGTTATACTCGACCAGGGGGCTTTTTTATACTCGATGAGGGGGCATTGTTATACTCGATCGGGGGACTTTGTTATACTCGATCTGGGGACTTTGTTATACTCGATAAGGGGGTTTTGGTAAACTCGATCAGGGGGCTTTCTTATACTCAATCAGGGGACTTTGTTATAGACGACCAGGGGACTTTGTTATACTCGATGAAAGGGGTTTGTTCTACTCGATCAGAGGGCTTTGTTATACTTTTATCAGGGGACTTTGTTATACTCGATCAGGGGGCTTTTTTACTCGATCAGGGGACTTTGTTATAGACGACCAGGGGACTTTGTTATACTCGATGAGGGGGGTTTGTTCTACTCGATCAGAGGGCTTTGTTATACTTTTATCAGGGGACTTTGTTATACTCGATGAGGGGGCTTTTTTACTCGATCAGGGGACTTTGTATATACTCAATTAGGGACATTGTTATATTCGATCAGGTGCCTTTTTTATACTCGATCAGGGGGCTTTGTTATGCTCAATGACGGGACTTTGTTATACTCGATCATGGGACGTTGTTATACTCGATCAGAGGACTTTGTTATACTCGTCCAGGGGACTTTGTTATACTCGATCAGGGGACTTTGTTATACTCCATTAGTGTCCTTTGTTATACTCGATCAGGGGACTTAGTTATGCTCGATTAAGGGAATTTGTTATACTCGACCAGGGGACTTTGTTATACTCGATCAAGGTACTTTGTTATACTCGATCTTGGGACTTTGTTATACGCCATTAGGGTCCTTTGTTATACTCGATCAGGGGACTTAGTTATAAGCGATCAGGGGACTTTGTTATACTCGAACAGGGGGCTTTGTTATACTCGATAAGGTGCCTTTGTTATACTCGATTATGGGACTTTGTTATACTCGACCAAAAGACTTTGTTATACTCAACCAGGGGGCTTTTTTATACTCGATCAGGGGTTTTGTTAAACTCAATCAGGGGTGTTTGTTTTACTTGATCAGGGGACTTTGTTATACTCGATCAGGGGATTTTGTTATTCTCGACAAGGGGCCTTTGTTATACTCGATAAGGGGCCTGAGTTATACTCGATCATGGGACTTTGTTATACTCGACCAGAGGACTTTGTTATATTCGACCAGGGGCCTTATTTATACTCGATCAGGGGGTTTTGTTATGCTCGATGAGGGGGCTTTGTTATACTCGATCAGCGGACTTTGTTATACACGATCAGGGGACATTAGTATACTCGATCAGGGGACTTTGTTATACTCGATCAGGGGCCTGTGTTATACTCGAAAATGGAACTTTGTTATACTCGATCAGGAGACTTTGTTATACTCGATCAGGGGCTTTATTGTAGTCGATAAGGGGACTTTGTTAAACTCGATCAGGGGACTTTGTTATTCTCGATCATGGCACTTTGTTATACTCGATCGGGAGACTTTCTTATACGCGATCTTGGGAATTTGTTATACTCGACCAGGGGGCTTTTTTATACTCGATCAGGGGGGTTTTGTTAAACTCGATGAGGGGACTTTGTTATACTCGATCAGGGGACTTTGTAATACTCGACCAGGGGACTTTGTTATACACGACCAGGGGACTTTGTTTTACTCCATCAGGGGACTTTGTTATACTCGATCAGGGGACTTTTTTATACTCGATCATGGGCATTGGTATACTCGATCAGGGGGCTTTGTTATACTCGATCAGGGAACTTTGTTATTCTCGATAAGGTGACATTCTTGTACTCGATCTGCGGACTTTGTTATACTCGACCAGGGGGCTTTTTTATACTCGATGAGGGGGTTTGTTATACTCGATCAGGGGACTTTGTTATACTCGACTAGGGACATTGTTATATTCAATAAGGTGCCTTTCTTATACTCGATCAGGGGGCTTTGTTATACTCGATGACGGAACATTGTTATGTTCGATCAGGGGACTTTGTTATACTCGATCAGGGGTGTTTGTTTTACTCGATCAGGGGACTTTGTTATACTCGATCTGGGGACTTAGTTATACTCGATTCGGTGAATTGGTTATACTCGATGATGGGGCTTTGTTATTCTCGATCAGGGACTTTGTTATACTGGACCAGGGGACTTTCTTATACTCGAAGAGGGGGCTTTGTTTTACTCGATCAGGGGACTTTGTTATACTCGATCAGGGGGCTTTGTTATACTCATTTAGGGGTGTTTGTTTTACTCGACTCGGGACTTTGTTATATTCGGTCAGGTGCCTTTCTTATACTCGATCAGTGGACTTTGTTATACTCGATCAGGGGACTTTGTTATTCTAGATCAGGGCACTTTGTTATACTCGATCAGGGTAGTTTGTTATACTCGATAAGCGGACTTTGTTATACTCGATCAGGAGAATTTGTTTTAAGCGATCTTGGGACTTTGTTATACGCCATTAGGGTCCTTTGTTATACTTGATTAGGGGACTTTGTTATACTCTATCATTCGACTTTATTATACTCGACCAGGGGACTTTGTTATTCGCGATCTTGGGACTTTGTTATACGCCATTAGGGTCCTTTGTTATACTCGATCAGGGGACTTAGTTATTTTCGATCAGGGGACTTTGTTATACTCGATCAGCGGATTTTGTTATACTCGACCAGGGGCTTTTGTTATATTCGATAAGGGGCCTTTGTTATACTCGATTAGGTGACTTTGTTATACTTGGCCAGGGGACTTTGTTATACTCGACAAGGGGGTTTTTTATACTCGACCAGGGGGCTTTTTTATACTCGATGAGAGGGCTTTGTTCTACTCGATCAGAGGGCTTTGTTATACTTGATCAGGGACTTTGTTATACTCGACCAGGGGGCTTTTTTATACTCGACCAGGGGGCTTTTTTATACTCGATGAGGGCTGTTCTACTCGATCAGGGGCTTTGTTGCTCACTTGATCAGGGACTTTGTTATACTCGACCAGGGGCTTTTATACTCGATGAGAACGCATTGTTATACTCGATCGGGGGACTTTGTTATACTCGATCTGGGGACTTTGTTATACTCGATCAGGGGGTTTTGTTAAACTCGATCAGGGGGCTTCTTATACTCAATCAGGGGACTTTGTTATAGATGACCAGGGGACTTTGTTATACTCGATGAGGGGGGTTTGTTCTACTCGATGAGAGGGCTTTGTTATACTTCTATCAGGGGACTTTGTTATACTTGATCAGGGGGCTTTTTTACTCGATCAGGGGACTTTGTTATAGACGACCAGGGGACTTTGTTATACTCGATGAGGGGGGTTTGTTCTACTCGATCAGAGGGCTTTGTTATACTTTTATCAGGGGACTTGTTGCCGCCGATCAGGGGCTTTTGCACGATCAGGACTTTAGCCTTATACTCAATTAGGGACGTGTTATATTCGATCCGATTGCCTTTTTTTTACTCAGTCAGAGCTGATGACGCTATCAACAAGCGGGACTTTGTTATACTTCGATCATGGGGACGTTGTTATAGACTTTGTTATACTAGATCAGGGGACTTTCGATATACTCGACCAGGGGACTTTGTTATACTCCATTAGGGTCCTTTGTTATACTCGATCAGGGACTTAGTTATGCTCGATTAGGGGACTTTGTTATACTCGACCAGGGGACTTTGTTATACTCGATCAAGGTACTTTGTTATACTCGATCTTGGGACTTTGTTATACGCCATTAGGGTCCTTTGTTATACTCGATCAGGGGACTTAGTTATAAGCGATTAGGGGACTTTGTTATACTCGATCAGGGGGCTTTGTTATACTCGATAAGGTGCCTTTGTTATACTCGATTATGGGACTTTGTTATACTCGACCAAAGGACTTTGTTATACTCAACCAGGGGGCTTTTTTATACTCGATCAGGGGTTTTGTTAAACTCAATCAGGGGTGTTTGTTTTACTTGATCAGGGGACTTTGTTATACTCGATCAGGGGATTTTGTTATTCTCGACAAGGGGCCTTTGTTATACTCGATAAGGGGCCTGTGTTATACTCGATCATGGGACTTTGTTATACTCGACCAGAGGACTTTGTTATATTCGACCAGGGGCCTTATTTATACTCGATCAGGGGGGTTTTGTTAAACTCGATGAGGGGACTTTGTTATACTCGATCAGGGGACTTTGTAATACTCGACCAGGGGACTTTGTTATACACGACCAGGGGACTTTGTTATACTCCATCAGGGGACTTTGTTATACTCGATCAGGGGACTTTTTTATACTCGATCATAGGCATTGTGGTATACTCGATCAGGGGCTTTGTTATACTCGATCAGAACTTTGTTATTCTCGATAAGGTGACATTGTTGTACTCGATCTGCGGACTTTGTTATACTCGACCAGGGGGCTTTTTTATACTCGATGAGGGGGTTTGTTATACTCGATCAGGGGACTTTGTTATACTCGACTAGGGACATTGTTATATTCAATCAGGTGCCTTTCTTATACTCGATCAGGGGGCTTTGTTATACTCGATGACGGGACATTGTTATGTTCGATCAGGGGACTTTGTTATACTCGATCAGGGGTGTTTGTTTTACTCGATCAGGGGACTTTGTTATACTCGATCAGGGGACTTAGTTATACTCGATTCGGTGAATTGGTTATACTCGATGATGGGGCTTTGTTATTCTCGATCAGGGACTTTGTTATACTGGACCAGGGGACTTTGTTATACTCGACCAGGGGGCTTTTATATACTCGATCAGGGGGTTTTCTTAAACTCGATCAGGGGAGTTTGATATACTCGATCAGGGGACTTTGTTATACTCGGCCAGGGGACTTTGTTTTACTCGACCAGGGGACTTTGTTATACTCGATCAAGGGGCTTTGTTATACTCGATCAGCGGACTTTGTTATACTCGATCGGGGGGCTTTGTTATACTCAATCTTGTGACTTTGTTATACTCGATCAGGGGACTTTAGTATACTCGATCAGGGGACTTTGTTATACTCGACCAGGGGGCTTTTACATACTCGATCAGGGGGTTTTGTTAAAGTCGATGAGTGGGCTTTGTTATACTCGATCAGGGACTTTGTTATACTTGGCCAGAGGACTTTGTTATATTCGACCAGGGGGCTTTTTTATACTCGATGAGGGGGCTTTGTTATACTCGATTAGATGGCTTTGTTATACTCGATAAGAGAATTTGTTATACTCGACCAGGGGGCTTTTTTGTACTCGATGAGGGGGCTTTGATATACTCGATCATGAGACTTTGTATATACTCGACTACGGACATTGTTATATTCGATCAGGTGCCTTTCTTATACTCGATCAGGGTTCTTTGTTATACTCGATGACGGGACTTTGTTATACTCGATCAGGGGACTTTGGTATACTCGATCAGAGGACTTTGTTATACTCGATCTTGGGACTTTGTTATACTCCATTAGGTTCCTTTGTTATACTCGATCAGGGGACTTTGATATTCTCGATCAGGGGACTTTGTTATACTCGATCAGGGGACTCTGTTATACTCGATCAAGGGACTTTGTTATACTCTATCAAGGGACTTTGTTATACTCGATCTTTTGACTTTGTTATACTCGATCTTGGGACTTTGTTATACTCCATTAGGGTCCTTTGTTATACTCGATTAGGGCACTTAGTTATACTCGATCAGGGGACTTTGTTATACTCGATCAGGGGGCTTTGTTATACTCTATCAGGGGACTTTGTTATACTCGATCACAGGTGTTTGTTTTACTCGATCATGGGACTTTGTTATACTCGATCAGGGGACTTTGTTATACTCGATTAGGTGACTTTGTTATACTTGGCCATGGGACTTTGTTATACTCGACCAGGGGGCTTTTTTATACTCGACCAGGGGGCTTTTTTATACTCGATGAGAGGGCTTTGTTCTACTCGATCAGAGGGCTTTGTTATACATGATCAGGGACTTTGTTATACTCGACCAGGGGGCTTTTTTATACTCGACCAGGGGGCTTTTTTATACTCGATGAGAGGGCTTTGTTCTACTCGATCAGAGGGCTTTGTTATACTTGATCAGAGACTTTGTTATACTCGACCAGGGGGCTTTTTTATACTCGATGAGGGGGCATTGTTATACTCGATCGGGGGACTTTGTTATACTCGATCTGGGGACTTTGTTATACTCGATAAGGGGGTTTTGGTAAACTCGATCAGGGGGCTTTCTTATACTCAATCAGGGGACTTTGTTATAGACGACCAGGGGACTTTGTTATACTCGATGAAAGGGGTTTGTTCTACTCGATCAGAGGGCTTTGTTATACTTTTATCAGGGGACTTTGTTATACTCGATCAGGGGGCTTTTTTACTCGATCAGGGGACTTTGTTATAGACGACCAGGGGACTTTGTTATACTCGATGAGGGGGGTTTGTTCTACTCGATCAGAGGGCTTTGTTATACTTTTATCAGGGGACTTTGTTATACTCGATGAGGGGGCTTTTTTACTCGATCAGGGGACTTTGTATATACTCAATTAGGGACATTGTTATATTCGATCAGGTGCCTTTTTTATACTCGATCAGGGGGCTTTGTTATGCTCAATGACGGGACTTTGTTATACTCGATCATGGGACGTTGTTATACTCGATCAGAGGACTTTGTTATACTCGTCCAGGGGACTTTGTTATACTCCATTAGGGTCCTTTGTTATACTCGATCAGGGGACTTAGTTATGCTCGATTAGGGGACTTTGTTATACTCGACCAGGGGACTTTGTTATACTCGATCAAGGTACTTTGTTATACTCGATCTTGGGACTTTGTTATACGCCATTAGGGTCCTTTTTTATACTCGATCAGGGGACTTAGTTATAAGCGATCAGGGGACTTTGTTATACTCGATCAGGGGGCTTTGTTATACTCGATAAGGTGCCTTTGTTATACTCGATTATGGGACTTTGTTATACTCGACCAAAGGACTTTGTTATACTCAACCAGGGGGCTTTTTTATACTCGATCAGGGGTTTTGTTAAACTCAATCAGGGTGTTTGTTTTACTTGATCAGGGGACTTTGTTATACTCGATCAGGGGATTTTGTTATTCTCGGCAAGGGGCCTTTGTTATACTCGATAAGGGGCCTGTGTTGTACTCGATCATGGGACTTTGTTATACTCGACCAGAGGACTTTGTTATATTCGACCGAGACTGGCCCATACTCGATCAGGGGTTTTTGATACTCGTGGGGGCTGTTGCTCGATGGCGGACTTTGTTATACGATCAGGGGACATTAGTATACTCGATCAGGGGACTTTGTTATACTCGATCAGGGGCTTGTGTTATACTCGAAAATGGGACTTTGTTATACTCGATTAGGGGACTTTGTTATACTCGATCAGGGGCTTTATTGTAGTCGATAAGGGGACTTTGTTAAACTCGATCAGGGGACTTTGTTATTCTCGATCATGGCACTTTGTTATACTCGATCGGGAGACTTTCTTATACGCGATCTTGGGACTTTGTTATACTCGACCAGGGGGCTTTTATATACTCGATCAGGGGGGTTTTGTTAAACTCGATGAGGGGACTTTGTTATAGACGATCAGGGGACTTTGTAATACTCGACCAGGGGACTTTGTTATGCACGACCAGGGGACTTTGTTATACTCGATCAGGGGACTTTGTTATACTCGATCAGGGGACTTTTTTATACTCGATCATGGGCATTGGTATACTCGATCAGGGGGCTTTGTTATACTCGATCAGGGAACTTTGTTATTCTCGATAAGGTGACATTGTTGTACTCGATCTGCGGACTTTGTTATACTCAACCAGGGGGCTTTTTTATACTCGATGAGGGGGTTTGTTATACTCGATCAGGGGACTTTGTTATACTCGACTAGGGACATTGTTATATTCAATCAGGTGCCTTTCTTATACTCGATCAGGGGGCTTTTTTATACTCGATGACGGGACATTGTTATGTTCGATCAGGGGACTTTGTTTTACTCGATCAGGGGTGTTT
>NW_024721339.1:0-9760 GCF_018991925.1 Homarus americanus | reverse complement strand
ACTTAATAAATACTATTGCAGTGTATTTATCACCATTTAATAAATACAACTGTATTTATCATCACTTAATAAGTAATATTGTAGTGTTCAGTATTATGCATCATTAATCATTTGTCTAAGTGTACAAGTAGCCAAATTAAGTCATCATATAACACCAAAGGGAGTAAATAAAAAATTTTGAAAGGTTTCTTCATATCAAATACTATACTGTACAGTGTGTTATAGTGACCCCTGTTGTAAGCTGGTTATCTGCTGAAAGCTCTTACACGAACACATCTTCAGTAAATAACCTTCTGATACAGCTTATCCTTTTATTTTCAAGTCATATTACAAATTAAATACAGTATTGTATTTTTTATCTATTACTGAAGACGTTATATTAATCATGATGAACCATAAACCATAAGAGGCCAATCATATGAGAATATAATATTGAATAAATAACTTAATAAACCTAACACATGTGGCAACACCTGATCAGCCCCAGCCTGCTTACATACTCAAGTATCTTAGTTCTCAGTAGGCCTATAACTAATCGCATTAGACCACTGTACAGTATTCAGTAAATGTGGTTCATTTCACAAATTTTTTTATTAATCTTCCCATTTCTTAATATTTTTTTTAGTACTTCTGGTGACCAGAGCATCTGAGAGTCCGAAAAAAGCTAATTCCGATATACTTAAATCTGATTTATCAAGGTTTTACTGAATATTTATTAAACCAAACTTTTAGAAAATCATTTGGGATTATTTTTAGCATAAAATTGGTATTTCAATGTAATTAGAACTAATTACATCAACTCCTTAATCAACATTTCTTACACTTTTATTTTCATAAAAGAATCGAGTCCCCATCATTATATCTTGTTGAAAAATTTTGTTTGGGGATCTTTTATTGGTAGAGAACTTAATCGGGATCATTATGGTATCAAATTCATCTCTCTAACAAAATTACAGCAGCTGCTAGGGTACAGGAGGTGGTGGAGTGGAGTAAGGTAGGGAGGAAGGGAAGTAACCTTGGGGGAAGAGACTGACCACACCGACCCCCCCCCCACACAAAGGTTTGCCTCCCACCTGGTGCATATTGCCAACTCCTGCCTCTCTCATTCTACTATAACTCATTCATTGTTTATTTGTTATAAGTAAAAAATAGCATCCTCAGGAATGCATATGCACATGTGTGATGGTACCAAATTCATTTCTCTAACACGGTTAGAGCACATGTTGTGAATAAAAGTTCATACACTTTTTTGCTAGCCTTAAATACATTTGCTACTAAACTTTCGTCTTTATTCAAGACATCTTCAGGTCATGAGACCCACTAATCCCCCACCCTGACAATGGGTGACCTGACATTGCATGAGACCACTTATCTCCCACCGCACCTCCACCTGACATTGGTCAGGTCAGGTCAGTAACATGACACCCACTAATCCCCCACAACTACATGGCAACAAATCCTACATTTTTTTCCTAAATGATTTGAGTCCCTATTATCATTATTATCATGTTTTTATGATTGTGAAGTGGCAGTGTAACTTTGAAAATGTCTGGCAAGCATTTTGTTCACCAGGATGAAGGCTACACCTCAAGTTCCCACTCTTCAGACTCCCCAAAGTCTGTGTGGGACTCCAGTTGATGTTTTGACTCTACCGTAAGAATCCCCTTAGTCTTGATGGGGACATGTAATGATGACTAGAATTCTTACTGATGCCGTGAGTGTTGTTTCATATTAATATTTTATATTATTTAAGGTAATTCTTCCATAAATATTTTAAACATGCATACCAGTACACACATATACAAATACCTCAACAAAATACATGAGCCTAAAACACATTTTCCAGTTCCAATTCTTAATTATAAAAGTTACAGCACTACTGGTTCCCTTAATCTTAAAAGTGAAGTATATTAATCCTATGAGAATACAGATTGCATACATATTCTTATCCAATAACTGTGAATAATTACTCACCAAAGTATCGAGGTCTACAGAGTGTGTTTGGATATTATGCATATCATCTTGAGCCACTTGACTAAAAGATTTCAGTTGCATTGGTCCCATCTCATTTGCAGTAAGATAAAATGCTACCATCCAGTCTTGGCACTCCTGGAGTTGCTCTCTTGAATAGCCAGACACTTGACAGGCCACCGCTGGGGATATCACATAGCACAGGGCAGTTGCTGCAATCATGCTCGAACTAAATGCCAGACTTGACATGTCCAGAGTACACAGATCTAATATTCTGGCAACCTGAAAAAATAAATTAAATAAATAAATAAATAAATAAACAAACAAAAATTAAACATGGAATAGTACTGTTCAATAAACATCTATGATGTATACATATACATTAGAACATATATGTAAAACGAGAAACGCATAAATGGAATAACAGAACATATGGGATTAATTGAAATAGAGACGAGGCCGACTCCCAAACTCCACTCTTTCCGACACAATACCTATGTTGTAGTAAAAAGAACATCTTAATTTTATGATGGTATGCACACACAATAAATATTTAAGAGAAATACAGTCGCCAGGTTAATGTCCATTCAAATAATGGACTCTTAACTCCCTGCCCCCCCCCCCCTCTTCCCACGCTTGCTGGCTCCTCCCTCTCTGAGAAATGTTTGGGAGAAAACACTAGATTTTAAGGTATAGTAATAAATAATACCTCAGATTAAAGTTAGAATAATATAATTGACATTGCTGGATTCCTTGCAAGACCAGGAATATCTTGAATATACACGTCATATATTTTGCACAAAAGATAACATATTTGCTCTGTGTAAACAAAATTCTTACATTAGATCTAAAATTTGTATGTCTAATGCAAAATCCATGATGTTTAAATTTAAAATGATCATCATATTGTAAGAATTCCAGCAATGTAAATTATAATCTGGCTGGGTAATTTGTATGAATTTTATGAGCTAAATAAAAAAATTATACTTCACCCGTGTATATGAGTAGATGCACCACGTAAATTGGGCATTCCGGTTCTGGCGGGGACCGCTTAAATGTGGAAACGCGTAAACCGAGTGTGTGTGTGTCTGTGTGTATATATATATATATATATAAATATATATATATATATATATAAATATAAATATATATATATATATATATATATATATATATATATATATATATATATATATATATATATATATATATATATATATATATATATATATATATATATATATATATATATATATATATATATACACACACACACACACACACACACAGTAATACCCCGCTTAACGCGGTTTCGCTTAGTGCGATTGATTTCACGTATACGCGGTGCCTCGCCAGAGCCAAACTTTCACTTAACACGGTTTTTTCCACATATACGCACAGAGTGTCCGGCTCCAGACGCTATTTTTAGATTCGCCCCACCCACCTGCCTGCCTGCCTGTTTTAGCTCACAAAATTCATACAAATTACCCGGCCAGAATATAATTTACATTGCTGGAATTCTTACAATATGATGATCATTTTGAATATAAACATCATAGATTTTGCATTAGACATACAAATTTTAGATATAATGTTTACTCTGAGTAAATATGTTATTTTTTGTGCAAAATATATGACATTTGTATTCAAAATATTCTTGGTCTTACAAGGAATCCAGCAATGCCAATTATATTATCCTAACTTTAGTT
This sequence comes from Homarus americanus, assembly GCF_018991925.1. Lineage (NCBI taxonomy): Eukaryota > Metazoa > Arthropoda > Malacostraca > Decapoda > Nephropidae > Homarus > Homarus americanus. Next base: position 6,080 of record NW_024721339.1, on the reverse strand, counting down.
TGAGGTATTATTTATTACTAAAAAGGTAAATATTCTGGTTTTCCCACACATCGGGGAGGGAGGGTTGGTGGGAGGTGGAGGGGAGGGAGGGATCGACCGACTGTCTGTTACGTGTGAAGAATATTTTTTTTTTTTATTAACTGAAGATATTTGTTTTAGGTCATAAAATTCATTCAAATTACCCGGTCAGAATATAATTTACATTGCTGGAATTCTTACAATTTGATGATCATTTTAACATAAACATCATATAGATCTTTGCATTAGACATACAAATTTTAGATATAATGTTTACTCTGAGTAAATATGTTATCTTTTGTGCAAAATATATGACATTTATATTCAAAATATTCCTGGTCTTACAAGGAATCCAGCAATGTCAATTTTATTATTCTAACTTTAATCTGAAGTATTATTTAATGCTAAATGTTAAAATTTAGTTTTTTCACCCAACATCTCTTGAAGGGAGGATTGGCGAGGGGTTGGGGGGGATGGGTTGGGACAGACCAACCACCTGGCGCGGTTGGAAGAGGGGGAGGTGTGTGGGGTACTTTGATTGACAGATAGTGTCGAAGGATAGTTTTTTTTTTTATTAAATTGAAGACATTTTGTTTTAGCTCATAAAAATTCATACAAATTACCCGCACAGAATATAATTTACATTGCTGGAATTCTTACAATTTGATGATCATTTTGAATATAAACATCATAGATTTTGCATTAGACATACAAATTTTAGATATAATGTTTACTCTGAGTAAATATGTTATCTTTTGTGTAAAATATATGACATTTATATTAAAAATATTCCTGGTCTTACAAGGAATCCAGCAATGTCAATTATATTATCCTAACTTTAGTTTGAGGTATTATTTATTAAAATCTAGTGGTTTTCCCCCCAAAATTTCTCAAGAGAGGGAAGAGCCAGCAGTGTAGTGTGAGAAGAGGGGGAGGGAGTTGAGTCCATTATTTGAATGGACATTAACTTGGCGACTGTATTTCTCTATTTCTCTTAAGTATTAATTGTGCGCATGTACCATCATAAAATTAAGATGTTATTTTTACTAGAACATAGGTATTGAGTCGGAAAAAGTAGAGTTTGGGGGTCGGGCCAGTCTCTATTGGAATTAATCCCATATGTTCTGTTGTTCCATTTACGCAGATTTCACTTAACGCGGTACCCTGTGGGTTCAATTGACCGCGTAAATTGGGGTACTACTGTACAATATATATATATATATATATATATATATATATATATATATATATATATATATATATATATATATATATATATATATATATATATATATATATATATATATATATATGTGTGTGTGTATATATGTGTGTATATATATATATGTATATATGTGTGTATATATATATATGTATATATATGTGTATACTGTATATATATGTATATATATGTATATATATATATGTATATATACCGTATATACCCGTGTATAGCACAAGTTCTTAAGACCAAATTTTTGGGCAAAAAGTTGGGGGTCGACCTCTATACGGGTAATAGTTTCGTTAGGTTGAAAAATATTTACCAGTAACTACCAGTAAACAATGGAAACGACGCACCACCCGCTGTGAGTGTCGGTACAGTTGCCAGGGCAGATCTCTTGCATCATCATAGCAAGCCCAAAGTAGCCAAATGCATGGTATGGTATGCACAGGAGTATGTAAAACATAAAGTATTCATTTTTAAAAGTTTATTTATAGATACATAAATTTTTGTTAATTAAATTTGAAACATCAATATGATGTGAGTCAGGTCATCTACACACAGTTGCCAGTTTCAAAATTTTCCTTTTAAAATTTTAAGTTACCGAGTATTTATTTTCCCAAATCGTTTTACAATACTGTAGGTAAAACAGTATACTATTGTGCAAACCCCACAGAAAAAAAATTAACAAATGGAGACACCAAAAATGTAAAAAAAAAAAATGCTGTCTGACTTGCAACACTGTTGGTAGGGTCAGGTGGTTCTAACGGCACCTGCCAGGACCTGGTAATCAAATTTATAACAGTATCTAACCTCAATTACTGTAGTTTATCTGATGTAGGCAATATGAAGTAAAAAATACCAGTTAAAGTGAGAAATTGGAAGAGAATAAACAAGAAAGATGTTGGGCTATTTTTGGTAGGGCTGAGGGAGAGAGTACCAGCTGTTTGGTCTTTTTTGGCGGGAGAGTCACGCAAATATCCGTACTAGTATTTGTTTGGTGTCTTCTGTATTTTTAAAAATGAATACTTGTAAATTAAAAGTACCGTAACATTGTATTATATAAAAACTTGTCATATTTCTGGAAAATAAGAATACACCGGTAAACACAATTTCAACGTACGCTAAAATTAAAAGCTGCTTAAGAAGGGCCGATGCAAACACAAAGCTTTCGCGACCAGGGCTCTGCCGTATCAGTTAGACGGTACACGTGTTTTTCGAATCGTTTTCAGTTAAAAAACTTTTACATCACAAGTGAATTAGGATAGAATATTATTGTAATATAACAGTTTTTAACTGAAAACCATTCGAAAAGCGATTACGGTAACATCTTTTGAACGAAAGAAAGCGAGTCATTGTTTTTGTCACGATTTTATCCCACTTTCCACTGAATACGTACGTCATTTCAGCAAAATATTACATTTCCATATTCTCAGAAATAAATAGTAGTTTTGCTGAAACGTAATGCATTTCAATGTAAATTTGGATAAACTACATGAAAACAAAAGACTTTACCTAACCTTCCGATGTTCAAGATATGTTACTCGTATTTTTAATAGTTTTCGGTTAAAATACTGTTATATTAGTGATATTCTATTCATACTGTGGTTGATATAATGCCTTCACGGAAATGTAATATTTTTTGCTGAAATGACGTACGTATTACAGTGGAAAGTGGGATAAAATTGTGATGAAAACAATGACTTTCGCTTTGTTTCGTTCAAAAGATGTTACCGTAATCACTTTTCGAATGGTTTAGTTAAAAAACTGTTGTATTGTATTACAATAATATCCTAATTGACTTGAATAAATATTACGATACCATATTTCTGAATATTTTCATTAAAATCCACCAAAATCATTTTCTTTGTCATCGTCTGCAGCACCAAACAGCTCCTCCCAGTCTTCTCCTTGAACAGGGCTAGAGGGTACACGTGTTTTTCGAATCGTTTTCAGTTAAAAAACTGTTACATCACACGTATATTTTACCTAAACTGCGCCTGAATAAATATATTCTCGGAAATAAATAGTAGTTTTGCTGAAACTTGATGTATTTCAATGTAAAATAGGATAAAATACATGTCGAAAACAAAAGACTTTACCTAAGCTTCCGATGTCCCGAGATGTTATTCGTTTTTTTAATAGTTTTCGGTTAAAATTCTGTTATATTACAATGATATTCTATTTATACTGTGCTTGATATAATACATTCACGGAAATGTAATATTTTTTGCTGAAATGACGTACGTATTACAGTGGAAAGTGGGTTAAAATCGTGATGAAAACAATGACTTTGGCTTTCTTTCGTTCAAAAGATGTTACCGTAATCACTTTTCGAATGGTTTAGTTAAAAAACTGTTGTATTACAATAATATTCCCTCCTAATTGACTTGAATAAATACTTGAATGGAAATATACAATATATTTGTTGAAACTACCCGCGTTTCAGTGTAAAGTGTCGTGATAATAAATGGTAAACAAGTTTATAGGACGTAGTGTTTCTCTGAAGGTTTTGTTGTTCCTTTACCCTCAAAAACTTGGGTCGACCTATAAACGAGGAATATCATAAATTAACGATTTCTTGGTCATAAAATCGGGGTCGACCTATATACGAAGGGGGGTTATAGACGAGTATATACGGTATATATATATATATATATATATATATATATATATATATATATATATATATATATATATATATATATATATATATATATATATATATATATATATATATATATACGTATATATATATATATATATACGTATGCAAATAAATCACTGTAGGTGCGCGTGATCCAGGTATATGCTGATAACCACAAGGAAAAACAAAACACGAAGTTCCCAAGCGCTTTCGTGTAATTCACATCTTCAGGGGTGAGTACAAACTAAGTAGAAATGCAGAACAAGTTATATATATATACAGAGGAGGGTGAGATCAAGTCCACAGAGGTCAAGTATAGGTATTGACCCTACTAATCTTCACAAAAGCACTGCACGGTAGTCAGGTCAGAGGGAAAAACTGACCCAACCTTCTCACCTGGTTACAAATCCTCTTAATTACAAAATTGTCCAATTTGTACATACCATTACTCAAATTCATGTTCACGGATTCGGTATGTTTAATGAGACTAGATTCTATAATGTTCCTACTGTCAATTGAATTACAAGGTAATATTGAGGAGGCATTATCCCAGTCAATCCAATGTTTTTTATCCCTCAAATGAACAAACAAAGCATTGGATTCCCTGCCTGTCCTAACACTATATTTATGTTGTTTAAGTCTAGTTACAAGATCTTTACCTGTCTGGCCTAAGTAAAACATATTACATTCCTTGCAAAGCTTTTAGATATCCCCCGTACCTCACTATGGTAAAGGAGAAACCCATCACCACAGTTTTAAAAAAATCTTGAGGAATATTACTTACCGTATATTAAGAGAAAAGAGATTAATTTAAATATTACAAGATTTTTTATATTACAGTACTGAACTGTACAGTACTTAAAAAAGAGTTCTGGAAAGGAAGGAAGTGTAGTGATTTGAAAAACATTGACGTATCCCCACTGTCATCATTTTTCGTTGCAGTTGATTTAATTAGCTGGCAGACACTAAAACCATGGATAGACTGTACACCTGAAATTTAGAAAAAGTGTTTTGTAGGTGTGGCACAGGTGCTGTGGTGTTACTCTGGGACATGACGCTTGAGGTGGTCAGTGTTAATGGAGATGCTACAAGTTACTACCTCGATTCTACCTCACACCTCGTGCAGGAAGCTGATGGACTAAGGGTCTTGGGCAGCATTACTCATGATGTACTACAAAAAGTAAGTTGATATTTTAATGTGCCCTTTTTCTTTTACTGGCTCTGTAACATAATTGAACAATCATTGGTACAGGACTTATTTTTAGCTCATGGTATAATGTGGTTTGGGATGTGGCAATTGAGTGGATACAGTTCTCGCCTCCTGTTCCATGGGTCAGTGGTGGGACCCAGCTTTGCCAGTTCACCCAGCTGTAAATAGGTACCTAAATTTACAACTTGGGTAAGTGAATGCAGTCGAGTGTAGTACCGGCCATGCTGTCTCCTTATGTACCTAAAAGCTTAGTACACAGTGTGCTGTATCCACACTGTCCCTAACAGGCAGTCATGCCTATGGGACCCACTTTCACTTATTTCATAATGTGGTTTAGGGAAATTTGTTTATATATGTAGCCCCATTCACCCCTGATTCAGTCACATTGTCAGGCCAGGTTGGCAAAAGATTTCATACTATAATGTCATTGTGCCAGATTTTAGACACACTCATGATTGAACATTACTTTACAGTATTTGCCACTAGATATAATTAATCTCTGTACTGTACTTACCTGTATACTGTACTGGTTTTTAATTGAACCAGATCTGCTTAGACCTGGATTTATTGGACAAAGTAATCCATCAATAAAAATGCATTTAAGTCTTCAAGTCCTAACTACATATGACCTTAACTAAAACAGGATTTCATTAACAATCCTATTTTTTCTGAGAATTGGAGATATATAATAATTGATATTCAGTTAATTTGACCAAGGACACCTGACAAAGCCATGAGATGCTTGTTTCTAGTAGAGTCCTTATGCCAGCATCTGGTATTCTTAGGGCCAGGCAGTCACCCACCCAAGTGCTACCCAGACCCACTGTTGCTAAGTTTGCTGATCAGCCAAGAAGCAGTGTTTCCAAATGATAATGTTATACTAAGTTTATTTTGTCTTGAAGCAGAATTATCAGTTTTACTAATTCAGCATCATTATACGTGAACTATAGTACAGGTATTCATAAAGTAATGACTTTTAAATT
>NW_024721338.1:0-20126 GCF_018991925.1 Homarus americanus | reverse complement strand
CTATGTTATACTCGATAATGGGACTTTGTTATACTCGACCAGGGGACTTTGTTATACTCGACCAGGGGGCTTTTTTATACTCGATGAGGGGGCTTCGCTATACTCGATCACAGGGCTTTGTTATATTCGTTCAGGGAACTTTGTTATACTCGACCAGGGCACTTTGTTATACTCGATCAGGGGGCTTTGTAATACTCCATCAGGGAACTTTGTTATACTCGATCAGGGGAATTTGTTATACTCGATCAGAGGACTTTGTTATACTCGATTAGAGGGCCTTTCTTATTCTCGATCAGGGGACTTTGTTATACTCGATCAGGGGACTTTGTTATACTCGTTCAGGGGACTTTGTTATGCTCGACGAGGGGCCTTTGTTATGCTCGATAAGGAGCCTTTGTTATATTCGATCATGGGACTTTGTTATACTCGACCAGGGGACATTGTTATACTCAACCAGGGAGCTTTTTTATGCTCGATCAGTGGGTTTTGTTAAACTCGATGAAGGGGCTTTGTTATACTCGATTAGGGGACTTTGTTATACTCGACCAGGGGACTTTGTTATACTCGACGAGGGGGTGTTGTTATATTCGATCATGGGACTTTGTTATACTCGACAAGGGGACATTGTTATACTCGACCAGGGAGCTTTTTTATACTCGATCGGGGGGTTTTGTTAAACTCGATGAGGGAGCGTTGTTATACTCGATCAGGGGACTTTGTTATACTCGACCAGGGGACTTTGTTATACTCGATCAGGGGGCTTTGTTATACTCGATGAGGAACTTTGTTATACTCGATCAGGGGAATTTGTTATACTCGATCTGGGGGCTTCGTTATACTCAATCAGGGACTTTGTTATACTCGACCAGGGGACTTTGTTATACTCGATCAGGGTAATTTGTTGTACTCGATTAGGGGGCCTTTGCTATACTCGACCAGGGGACCTTTTTATACTCGACAAGGGGGCTTTTTTCATACTCAATCAGGGGGCTTTGTTATACTCGATTAGGGGACTTTGTTATGCTCGACCAGGGGACTTTGTTATACTCGATCAAGGGACTTTGTTATACCAGAACAGGGGGCTTTGTTATACTCGATCAGGGGACTTTGTTATTCTGATTATGGGACTTTGTTATACACGATCATGGGACTTTGTTATACTCGATCAGGGGACTTTGTTTTACTCGACCAGGGGACTTTGCTATACTCGATCAGGGTAGTTTGTTATACTAAAACAGGGACTTTCTTATACTCGATAATGGGACTTTGTTATACTCGACCAGGGGACATTGTTATACTCGACCAGGGGGCTTTTTTATACTCGATCAGGGAGCTTTGTTATACTCGATCAGAGGGCTTTGTTATACTCGATCAGGGGAATGTGTTATTTTATGGACAGGACCCTTTGTTATACTCAATTTGGAGCCTTTGTTATACTCGATCATGGGACTTTGTTATACTCGATCAGAGGGCTTTTCTATACCCGATGAGGGGGGTTTGTTATACTCGATCAGAGGGCTTTGTTATACTCGATTCGGGGACTTTGTTATACTCAATTAGGGGACTTTGTTATACTCGACCAGGGGACTTTGTTATACTCGTCAAGGGGTCTTTTTTCATACTCAATCAGGGGGCTTTCTTATACTCGATCAGAGGGCTTTGTTATACTCGATCAGGGGACTTTGTTATGCTCGACCAGGGGACATTGTTATACTCGATGAGGGGGCTTTGTTATACTCGATCAGGGAACTTTGTTATACTCGATCAGTGGAATTTGTTATACTCGACCAGGGGAATTTGTTATACTCGATCAGGGGAATTTGTTATACTCGATAAGGGGAATTTGTTATACTCAACCAGGGGCCTTTGTTATACTCGATCAGGGACGTTGTTATACTCGATCAAGGGACTTTGTTATACCAGAACAGGGGACTTTCTTATACTCGATCAGGGGACTTTGTTATTCTGATTATGGGACTTTGTTATACACGATCATGGGACTTTGTTGTACTCGTTCAGGGGACTTTGTTATACTCGACCAAGGGACTTTGTTATACTCGATCAGGGGAGTTTGTTATACTAGAACAGGGACTTTGTTATACTCGATAATGGGACTTTGTTATACTCGACCAGGGGACATTGTTATACTCGACCAGGGGGCTCTTTTTATACTCGATCAGGGGGCTTTGTTATACTCGATCAGAGGGCTTTGTTATACTCGACCAGGGGACTTTGTTATACTCGATCAGGGGGCTTTGTTATGCTCGATCAGTGGAATTTGTTATACTCGATCAGGGGAATTTGTTATACTCGACCAGGGGACTTTGTTATAGTCGATCAGGGGACTTTGTTATACTCGATTAGGGGCCTTTGTTATACTCGATCAGGGGCCTATGTTATACTCGATAATTTGACTTTGTTATACTCGACCAGGGTACTTTGTTATACTCGACCAGGGGGCTTTTTTATGCTCGATCAGGGGGCTTTGCTATACTCGATCACAGGGCTTTGTTACATTCGATCAGGGGACTTTGTTATACTCGACCAGGGCACTTTGTTATACTCAATCAGGGGGCTTTGTAATACTCGATCAGGGAACATTGTTATACTCGATCAGGGGAATTTGTTATACTCGATCAGAGGACTTTGTTAAACTCGATTAGGGGCCTTTCTTATTCTCGATCAGGTTATACTCGATTAGGGGACTTTGTTATACTCGATCAGGGGACTTTGTTATACTCGACCAGGGGCCTTTGTTATGCTCAATAAGGAGCCTTTGTTATATTCGATCATGGGACTTTGTTATACTCGACCAGGGGACATTGTTATACTCGACCAGGGAGCTTTTTTATACTCGATCAGGGGGTTTTGTTATACTCGATCAGGGGGCATTGTTATACTCGATCAGTGGAATTTGTTATACTCGATCAGGGGAATTTGTTATACTCGACCAAGGGACTTTGTTATAGTCGACACAGGGGACTTTGTTATACTCGATTAGGGGCCTTTGTTATACTCGACCAGGGGCCTTTGTTATGCTCGACTAGGAGCCTTTGTTATATTCGATCATGGGACTTTGTTATACTCGACCAGGGAGGTTTTTTATACTCGATCAGGGGGTTTTGTTAAACTCGATGAGGGGGCTCTGTTATACTCGATCATGGGACTTTGTTATACTCGACCAGGGGACTTTGTTATACTCGATGAGGGGGTTTTGTTATATTCGATCATGGGACTTTCTTATACTCGACCAGGGGACATTGTTATACTCGACCAGGGAGCTTTTTTATACTCGATCGGGGGGTTTTGTAAAACTCGATGAGGGAGCGTTGTTATACTCGATCAGGGGACTTTGTTATACTCGTCCAGGGGACTTTGTTATACTTGATCAGGGGGCTTTGTTATACTCGATCAGGGACTTTGTTATACTCGATCTGGGGAATGTGTTATTTTTTGGACAGGAGCCTTTGTTATACTCAATTTGGAGCCTTTGTTATACTCGATCATGGGACTTTGTTATACTCGACCAGAGGGCTTTTCTATACCCCGATGAGGTGGCTTTGTTATACTCGATCAGTGGGCTTTGTTATACTCGATTAGGGGACATTGTTATACTCAATTAGGGGACTTTGTTTTACTCGATCAGGGGACTTTGTTATACGCGATCAGGTGACTTTGTTAAACTCGATCAGGGGACTTTGTTATACTCGACCAGGGCCCTTTGTTATACTCGATCAGAGGCCTTTGTTTTACTCGACAAGGGGGCTTTTTTCATACTCAATCAGAGGGCTTTGTTATACTCGATCAGGGGACTTTGTTATGAGAGGCTTTGTTATACTCGATCAGGGGACTTTGTTATGCTCGACCAGGGGACTTTGTTATACTCGATGAGGGGCTTTGTTATACTCGATCAGGGAACTTTGTTATACTCGATCAGAATTTGTTATACTCGATAAGGGGAATTTGTTATACTCGACCAGGGGCCTTTGTTATACTCGATCAGAGGACGTTGTTATACTCGATCAAGGGACTTTGTTATACCAGAACAGGGGACTTTGTTATACTCGATCAGGGGACTTTGTTATTCTGATTATGGGACTTTGTTATACGCGATCATGGGACTTTGTTATACTCGATCAGGAGACTTTGTTATACTCGACCAGGGACATTGTTATATACTCGACCGGGGGCTTTTTATACTTGATCAGGGGCTTTGTTATACTCGATCAGAGGGCTTTGTTATACTCGATCAGGGGACTTTGTTATACTCAATTAGGGGACGTTGTTATACCCGATCAGGGGACTTTGTTATACGCGATGAGGTGACTTTGTTAAACTCGATCAGGGGACTTTGTTATACTCCACCAGGGGCCTTTGTTATACTCGATCAGGGGCCTTTGTTTTACTCGATAATGGGACTTTGTTATACTCAACCAGGGGACTTTGTTATACTCGACAACGGGGCTTTTTTCATACTCAATCAGGGGGCTTTCTTATGCTCGATCAGAGGGCGTTGTTATACTCGATTAGGGGACTTTGTTATGTGCGACCAGGGGACTTTGTTATACTCGATGAAAGGGCTTTGTTATACTCGATCAGGGAACTTTGTTACACTCGATCAGGGAACTTTGTTACACTCGATCAGGGGAAGTTGTTATACTCGACCAGGGGAATTTGTTATACTCGACCAGGGGAATTTGTTATACTCGATCAGGGGAATTTGTTATACTCGACCAGGGGCCTTTGTTATACTCGATCAGGGTACTTTGTTATACTCGATTACGGGAGTTTGTTATACTCGACCAGGGGACATTGTTATACTCGATCAGGAGACTTTGTTATACAAGAAAAGGGACTTTGTTTTACTCGATAATGGGACTTTGTTATACTCGACCAGGGGACATTGTTATACTCGACCAGGGGGCTTTTTTTATACTCGATCAGAACTGTTATACTCGATCAGAGGCTTTATTTATACTCGATCAGGGACTTTGTTGCTATACTCGACCAGAATTTGTTATATACTCGACCAGGGACTTAGTTATACTTCGATCAGGGGCCTATGTTATATACTCGATCAGCAGGACTTTGTTATACTCGACCAGGGGACTTTGTTATATACTCGACCAGGGGCTTTTTATACTCGATCGAAACTTTGCTATACTCGATCAGAGGGTTTTATTATGATATTCGATCAGGGACTTTTGTTATACTCGACCAGGGGCCTTTATGCTCGATAAGGGCCTTTGTTATATTAGATCATGGGACTTTGTTATACTCAGCCAGGGACATTGTTATACTCGACCAGGGGCTTTTTTATACTCGATCAGGGGACTTTGCTATACTCGATCAGAGAACTGTTATACACGATCATGGGACTTTGTTATACTCGATCAGGGGACTTTGTTTTACTCGACCAGGGGACTTTGCTATACTCGATCAGGGGAGTTTGTTATACTAAAACAGGGACTTTGTTATACTCGATAATGGGACTTTGTTATACTCGACCAGGGGACATTGTTATACTCGACCAGGGGGCTTTTTTTATACTCGATCAGGGAGCTTTGTTATACTCGATCAAAGGGCTTTGTTATACTCGATCAGGGGACTTTGTTATACTCGATCAGGGGAATGTGTTATTTTTTGGACAGGAGCCTTTGTTATACTCGATTTGGGGCTTTGTTATACTCGATCATGGAACTTTGTTATACTCGACCAGAGGGCTTTTCTATACTCGATGAGGGGGCTTTGTTATACTCGATCGAGGGCTTTGTTATACGCGATGAGGGGACTTTGTTATACTAAATTAGGGGACTTTGTTATACTCGATCAGGGGACTTTGTTATACGCGATCAGGTGACTTTGTTAAACTCGATCAGGGGACTTTGTTATACTCGACCAGGGGCCTTTGTTATACTCGATCAGGGGCCTTTGTTTTACTCGATAATGGGACTTTGTTATACTCGACAAGGGGGCTTTTTTCATACTCAATCAGGGGACTTTGTTATACTCGACCAGAGGGCTTTGTTATACTCGATCAGGGAACTTTGTTACGCTCGACCAGGGGACTTTGTTATACTCGATGAGGGGGCTTTGTTATACTCGATCAGGGAACTTTGTTATACTCGATCAGGGGAATTTGTTATACTCGACCAGGGGAATTTGTTATACTCGACCAGGGGCCTTGTTATACTCGATCAGGGGACTTTGTTATACTCGATAATGGGACTTTGTTATGCTCGACCAGGGGACTTTGTTATACTCGACCACGGGGCTTTTTTATACTCGATCAGGGGGCTTTGTAATACTCGATCAGGGAACTTTGTTATACTAGATCAGGGGAATTTGTTATGCTCGATCAGAGGACTTTGTTATACTCGATTAGGGACATTTCTTATTCTCGATCAGGGGACTTTGTTTTACTCGATCAGGGGACTTTGTTATACTCGATCAAGGGACTTTATTATACCAGAACAGGGGACTTTGTTATACTCGATCAGGGGACTTTGTTATACTCGACCAGGGGACTTTGTTATACTGGATCAGGGGACTTTGTTATACTAGAACATGGGCTCTGTTATACTCGATCAGGGGACTTTGTTATACTCGATCAGGGGATCTTGTTATACTCTCGACCAGGGACTTTGTTATACCGATCAGGGGACTTTGTTATACTAGAACAGGGGCTTTGTTATACACGATCAGGGGACTTTGTTATACTCGACCAGGGGACTTTGTTATACTCGATCAGGGGGCTTTGTCATACTCGATCAGTGGAATTTGTTATACTCGATCAGGGGAATTTGTTATACTCGACCAGGGGACTTTGTTATAGTCGATCAGGGGACATTCTTATACTCGATTAGGGGCCTTTGTTATACTCGATCAGGGGCCTATGTTATACTCGATAATTTGACTTTGTTATACTCGACCAGGGGACTTTGTTATACTCGACCAGGGGGCTTTTTTTATGCTCGATCAGGGGGCTTTGCTATACTCGATCAGGGAATTTTGTTATACTCGATCAGGGGAATTTGTTATACTCGATCAGAGGACTTTGTTAAACTCGATTAGGGGCCTTTCTTATTCTCGATCAGAGGACTTTGTTAAACTCGATTAGGGGCCTTTCTTATTCTCGATCAGGGGACTTTGTTATACTCGCTCAGGGGACTTTGTTATACTCGATCAGGGGACTTTGTTATACTCGACCAGAGGACTTTGTTATACTCGATCAGGGGGCTTTGTAATACTCGATCAGGGAACTTTGTTATACCGCTGGGATCAGGGAATTTGTTATACTTGGATCAGAGGACTTTGTTATACCTTTATTAGGGCCTTTTCTTATTCTCGATCAGGGACTTTTGTTTATACTCGATCAGGGACTTTGTTATACTCGATCAGGTGATTTTGTCATACTCGTATTAGGGCCTTTTGTTAGCGCCTCGATATGAGCCTTTGTTATATTCGATCATGGGACTTTGTTATACTTGACCAGGGGACATTGTTATACTCAACCAGGGAGCTTTTTTATACTCGATCGGGGCGTTTTGTTAAACTCGATGAGGGAGCGTTGTTATACTCGGTCAGGGGACTTAGTTATACTCGACCTGGGGACTTTGTTATACTCGATCAGGTGGCTTTGTTATACTCGATCAGGGACTTTGTTATACTCGATCAGGGGAATTTGTTATACTCGATCTGGGGGCTTCGTTATACTCAATCAGGGGAATTTGTTATACTCGACCAAGGACTTTGTTATACTCAATCAGGGGATTCTTTGTTACCTGACCAGGGTACTTTGTTGCAATTTCCGATTAGGCCTTTGTTATACTCGACCAGGGGACCTTTTTATACTCGACAAGGGGGCTTTTTTCATACTCAATCAGGGGGCTTTGTTATACTCGATTAGGGGACTTTGTCATGCTCGACCAGGGGACTTTGTTATACTTGATTACGGGACTTTGTTATACTCGATCAAGGGACATTGTTATACCAAAACAGGGAACTTTGTTATTCTGATTAAGGGACTTTGTTATACACGATCATGGGACTTTGTTATACTCGATCAAGGGACTTTGTTTTACTCGACCAGGAGACTTTGCTATACTCGACCAGGGGACATTGTTATACTCGACCAGGGGGCTTTTTTATACTCGATCAGAGGGCTTTGTTATACTCGATCAGGAGACTTTGTTATACTCGATCAGGGGAATGTGTTTTTTTTTTGGACAGGAGACTTTGTTATACTCGATTTGGGGCCTTTGTTATACCCGATCATGGGACTTTGTTATACTCGACCAGAGGGCTTTTCTATACCCGATGAGGGGGCTTTGTTATACTCGATCAGAGGGCTTTGTTATACTCGATTAGGGGACTTTGTTATACTCAATTAGGGGACTTTGTTAAACTCGATCAGGGGACTTTGTTATACTCGACCAGGGCCCTTTGTTATACTCGATCAGAGGCCCTTGTTTTACTCGATAATGGGACTTTGTTATACTCGACCAGGGGACTTTGTTATACTCGACAAGAGGGGCTTTTTTCATACTTAATCAGGGGGCTTTGTTATACTCGATCAGAGGGCTTTGTTATTCTCGATCAAGGGACTTTGTTATGCTCGACCAGGGGACTTTGTTATACTCGATGAGGGGGCTTTGTTATACTCGATCAGGGAACTTTGTTATACTCGATCAGCGGAATTTGTTAAACTCGACCAGGGGAATTTGTTATACTCGACCAGGGGCATTTGTTATACTCGATCAGGGGACTTTGTTATACTCGATTACCGGACTTTGTTATACTCGATCAAGGGACTTTGTTATGCTAGAACAGGGGACTTTGTTATACTCGATCAGGGGACTTTGTTATTCTGATTATGGGACTTTGTTATAATCGATCATGGGACTTTGTTATTCTGATTATGGGACTTTGTTATACTCGATCAGAGGGCTTTGTTATACTCGATCAGGTGACTTTGTTAAACTTGATCAGGGGACTTTGTTATACTCGACCATTGGCCTTTGTTATACTCGTTCAGGGGCCTTTCTTTTACTCGATAATGGGACTTTGTTATACTCGACCAGGGGACTTTGTTATACTCAACAAGGGGGCTTTTTTCATACTCAATCAGGGGGCTTTGTTATACTCGATCAGAGGGCTTTGTGATACTCGATCTGGGGACTTTGTTATGCTCGACCAGGGGACTTTGTTATACTCGATGAGGGGGCTTTGTTATACTCGATCAGAGAAATTTGTTATACTCGATCAGGGGAATTTGTTATACTCGATCAGGGGAATTTGTTATACTCGACCAGGGGCCTTTGTTATACTCGATCAGGGGACGTTGTTATACTCGATTACGGGACTTTGTTATACTCAATCAAGGGACTATGTTATACCAGAACAGGGGACTTTGTTATTCTCGATCAGGGGACTTTGTTATTCTGATTATGGGACTTTGTTATACACGATCATGGGACTTTGTTATACTCGATCAGGGGACTTTGTTATACTCGACCAGGGGACTTTGTTATACTCGATCAGGGGAGTTTGTTATACTAGAACAGGGACTTTGTTATACTCGATAATGGGACTTTGTTATACTCGACCAGGGGACATTGTTATACTCGACCAGGGGGCTTTTTTTATTCTCGATCAGGGGGGCTTTGTTATACTCGATCAGAGGGCTTTGTTATACTCGATCAGGGGACTTTGTTATACTCGACCAGGGGACTTTGTTATAATCGATCAGGGGACTTTGTTATACTCGATCAGGGGAATGTGTTATTTTATGGAGAGGAGCCTTTGTTATACTCGATTTGGAGCTTTGTTATACTCGATCGTGGGACTTTGTTATACTCGACCAGAGGGCTTTTCTATACTCGATGAGGGGGCTTTGTTATACTCGATCAGAGGACTTTGTTATACTCGATCATGGGACTTTGTTATACTCAATTAGGGGACTTTGTTATACTCGATCAGGGGACTTTGTTATACGCGATCAGGTAACTTTGTTAAACTCGATCAAGGGACTTTGTTATACTCGACCAGGGGCCTTTGTTATACTCGATCAGAGGCCTTTGTTTTACTCGATACTGGGACTTTGTTATACTCAACGAGGGGACTTTGTTATACTCGACAAGGGGGCATTTTTCATACTCAATCAGGGGGCTTTGTTATACTTGTTCAGAGGGCTTTGTTATACTCGATCAGGGGATTTGTTACGCTCGACCAGGGGACTTTGTTATACTCGATGAGGGGGCTTTGTTATATTCGATCAGGGAACTTTGTTATACTCGATCAGGGGAATTTGTTATACTCGACCAGGGGAATTTGTTATACTCGACCAGGGGCCTTTGTTATACTCGATCAGGGGACTTTGTTATACTCGATTACGGGACTTTGTTATACTCGACAAAGGGACTTTGTTATTCTAGAACAGGGGACTTTGTTATGCTCGATCAGGGGACTTTCTTATTCTGATTATGGGACTTTGTTATAGTCGATCATGGGACTTTGTTATACTCGATCAGGGGACTTTGTTATACTCGACCAGGGGGCTTTTTTTATACTCGATCAGGGGGCTTTGCTATACTCGATCACAGGGCTTTGTTATATTCGATCAGGGGACTTTGTTATACTCGACCAGGGGACTTTGTTATACTCGATGAGGGGGCTTTGTAATACCCGATCAGGGAGCTTTGTTATATTCGATCAGGGGAATTTGTTATACTTGATCAGAGGACTTTGTTATACTCGATTTGGGGCCTTTCTTATTCTCGATCAGGGGACTTTGTTATACTCGATCAGGGGACTTTATTATACTCGATCAGGGGACGTTGTTATACTCGACCAGGGGCCTTTGTTATGCTCGATAAGGAGCCTTTGTTACATTCGATCATGGGACTTTGTTATACTCGACCAGGGGACATTGTTATACTCGACCAGGGAGCTTTTTTATACTCGATCAGGGGGTTTTGTTAAACTCGATGAGGGGGCTTTGTTATACTCGACCAAGGGACTTTGTTATACTCGACCAGGGGGCTTTGTTATACTCGATTAAGGACTTTGTTATACTCGATCATGGGACTTTGTTATACTCGATTAGGGGACTTTGTTATACTCGACCAGGGGACTATATTATATTCGATCAGGGGACTTTGTTATACTAGAACAGGGACTTTGTTATACTCGATAATGGGACTTTGTTATACTCGACGAGGGGACTTTGTTATACTCGACCAGGGGGCTTTTTTCATACTCAATCAGGGGGCTTTGTTATACTCGATCAGAGGGCTTTGTTATCCTCGATCAGAGGACTTTGTTATGTTCGACCAGGGGACTTTGTTATACTGGATCAGGGGGCTTTGTTATACTCGATCAGGGAACTTTGTTATACTCGATCAGGGGAATTTGTTATACTCGATCAGGGGAATTTGTTATACTCGACCAGGGGCCTTTGTTATACTCGATCAGGGGACTTTGTTATACTGGATTACGGGACTTTCTTATACTCGATCAAGGGACTTTGTTTTACTAGAACAGGGGACTTTGTTATACTCGATCAGGGGACTTTGTTATTCTGATTGTGGGACTTTGTTATACTCGATCATGGGACTTTGTTATACTCGATCAGGGGACTTTGTTATACTCGACCAGGGGACTTTGTTATACTCTATCAGGGGACTTTGTTATACTCTATCAGGGGACTTTGTTATACTCGATAATGGGACTTTGTTATACTCGACCAGGGGACATTCTTATACTCGACCAGGGGGCTTTTTTTATACTCGATCAGGGGGCTTTCTTATACTCGATCAGAGGGCTTTATTATACTCGATAAGGGTGCTTTCTTATACTCGATCAGAGGGCTTTATTATACTCGATCAGGGGAATTTGTTATACTCGACCAGGGGACTTTGTTATAGTCGATCAGAAGACTTTGTTATACTCGATTAGGGGCCTTATTTATACTCGATCAGGGGCCTATGTTATACTCGATAATAGGACTTTGTTATACTCGACCAGGGGACATTGTTATACTCGACCAGGGGGCTTTTTTATACTCGATCAGGGGGCTTTGCTATACTCGATCAGAGGGCTTTGTTATATTCGATCAGGGGACTTTGTTATACTCGACAAGGGGACTTTGTTATACTCGATCAGGGGGCTTTGTAATACTCGATCAGGGAACTTTGTTATACTCGATCAGGGGAATTTGTTATACTCGATCAGAGGACTTTGTTATACTCGACCAGGGGACTTTGTTATACTCGTTCTGGGGCCTTTCTTATACTCGATCAGGGGACTTTCTTATAAAAGATCAGGGGATTTTGTTATACTCGATCATGGGACTTTGTTATACTCGACCAGGGGCCTTTGTTATGCTCAATAAGGAGCCTTTGTTACATTCGATCATGGGACTTTGTTATACTCGACCAGGGGACATTGTTATACTCGACAAGGGACCTTTTTTATACTCGATCAGGGGTTTTGTTATGCTCGACCAGGGGACTTTGTTATACTCGATCAGGGGACTTTGTTATACTCGATCAGAAGGCTTTGTTATACTCAATCAGTTGACTTTGTTATACTCAACCAGGGGACTTTGTTATACTCGATCAGGGTACTTTGTTGTACTCGATTAGGGGGCCTTTGTTATACTCGATCAGGGGCCTTTGTTACACTCGAAAATGGGACTTTGTTATACTCGACCAGAGGGCTTTTTTATACTCAATGAGGAAGCTTTGTTGTACTCGATCAAAGGGCTTTGTTATACTCGATCAGGGGACTTTGTTATACTCGACCAGGGGACTTTGTTATATTCGACGAGGGGGCTTTGTTATACTCAATTACGGGACTTTGTTATACTCGATAAGGGGACTTTGTTATACTCGATCAGGGGAATTTGTTATTTTTTGGACAGTGGACTTTGTTATACTCGACCAGAGGGCTTTTTTATAGTAGATGAGGAGGCTTTGTTATACTCGATCAGAGGGCTTTGTTATACTCGATCAGGGGCCTTTGTTTTACTAGATAATGGGACTTTGTTATACTCGACCAGGGGACTTTGTTATACTCGACCAAGGGGCGTTTTTATACTCGATCAGGGGGCTTTGCTATACTCGATCACAGGGCTTTGTTATATTCGATCAGGGGACTTTGTTATACTCGACCAGGGGACTTTGTTATACTCGATGAGGGGGCTTTGTAATACCCGATCAGGGAGCTTTGTTATACTCGATCAGGGGAATTTGTTATACTCGATCAGGGGACTTTGTTATACAAGAACAGGGACTTTGTTATACTCGATAATGGGACTTTGTTATACTCGACCAGGGGACATTCTTATACTCGACCAGGGGGCTTTTTTATACTCGATCAGGGGGCTTTCTTATACTCGATCAGAGGGCTTTATTATACTCGATCAGGGGGCTTTCTTATACTCGATCAGAGGGCTTTATTATACTCGATCAGGGGAATTTGTTATACTCGACCAGGGGACTTTGTTATAGTCGATCAGAGGACTTTGTTATACTCGATTAGGGGCCTTATTTATACTCGATCAGAGGCCTATGTTATACTCGATAATAGGACTTTGTTATACTCGACCAGGGGTCATTGTTATACTCGACCAGGGGGCTTTTTTTTACTAGATAATGGGACTTTGTTATACTCGACCAGGGGACTTTGTTATACTCGACCAAGGGGCTTTTTTTATACTCGATCAGGGGGCTTTGCTATACTCGATCAGAGGGCTTTGTTATATTCGATCAGGGGACTTTGTTATACTCGACAAGGGGAACTTGTTATACTCGATCAGAGGACTTAGTTATACTCGACCAGGGGACTTTGTTATACTCGTTCTGGGGCCTTTCTTATACTCGATCAGGGGACTTTCTTATAAAAGATCAGGGGACTTTGTTATACTCGATCAGGGGACTTTGTTATACTCGACCAGCGGCCTTTGTTATGCTCAATAAGGAGCCTTTGTTACATTCGATCATGGGACTTTGTTCTACTCGGCCAGGTGACATTGTTATACTCGACCAGGGCGCTTTTTTATACTCGATCAGGGGGTTTTGTTAAACTCGATGAGGGGGCTTTGTTATACTCGATCAAGGGACTTTGTTATACTCGACCAGGGTACTTTATTATACTCGACCAGGGGGCTTTGTTATATTCGATCAGGGACTTTGTTATACTCGATCAAGGGAATTTGTTTTACTCGATCAGGGGGCTTTGTTATGCTCAATCAGGGGACATTGTTATACTCGACCAGGGGACTTTGTTATACTCGATCAAGGGACTTTGTTATACTCGATCAGGAGGCTTTGTTATACTCAATCAGTGGACTTTGTTATACTCAACCAGGGAACTTTGTTATACTCGATCAGGGGACTTTGTTATACTCGATCAGGGTTCTTTGTTGTACTCGATTAGGGGGCCTTTGTTATACTCGATCAGGGGCCTTTGTTACACTCGAAAATGGGACTTTGTTATACTCGACCAGAGGGCTTTTTTATACTCAATGAGGAAGCTTTGTTGTACTCGATCAAAGGGCTTTGTTATACTCGATCAGGGGACTTTGTTATACTCGACCAGGGGACTTTGTTATATTCGACGAGGGGGCTTTGTTATACTCAATTACGGGACTTTCTTATACTCGATAAGGGGACTTTGTTATACTCGATCAGGGGAATTTGTTATTTTTTGGACAGGGGACTTTGTTATACTCGACCAGAGGGCTTTTTTATACTAGATGAGGAGGCTTTGTTATACTCGATCAGAGGGCTTTGTTATACTCGATCAGGGGCCTTTGTTTTACTAGATAATGGGACTTTGTTATACTCGACCAGGGGACTTTGTTATACTCGACCAAGGGGCTTTTTTTATACTCGATCAGGGGAATTTGTTATACTTGATCAGAGGACTTTGTTATACTCGATTAGGGGCCTTTGTTATACTCGAGCAGGGGCCTTTGTTATGCTCGATAAGGAGCCTTTGTTACATTCGATCATGGGACTTTGTTATACTCGATCAGGTTAATTTGTTATTTTTTGGACAAGGGACTTTGTTATACTCGACCAGAGGGCTTTTTTATACTAGATGAGGAGGCTTTGTTATACTCGATTAGAGGGCTTTGTTATACTCGATCAGGGGCCTTTGTTTTACTAGATAATGGGACTTTGTTATACTCGACCATGGGACTTTGCTATACTCGACCAAGGGGCTTTTTTATACTCGATCAGGGGGCTTTGCTATACTCGATCACAGGGCTTTGTTATATTCGATCAGGGGACTTTGTTATACTCGACCAGGGGACTTTGTTATACTTTCGATGAGGGAGACTTTATTATTTCCGATCAGGGAAGCTAGTTATTATGCAGTCAGAATTTGTTATATGATCAGAGGACTTTGTTATACTCGATTAGGGGCTTTTCTTATTCTTGATCAAGGACTTTGTTATACTCGATCAGGGGACTTTAATACTCTCGATCGAGGACTTTATTTATACTTTCGACAGGGGCGCTGTTATGCTCGATAAGAACCCCAGCCTTTGTTACATTCGATCGCCAGGACTTTGTTATACTCGACCAGGGGACATTCATGCCTCGACCGAGACTTTGTTATACTCGATCAGGGGTTTCGTTAAACTCGATGAGGGGCTTTGTTACCGCGACCAGGGGACTTTGTTATCTCTTCGACCAGGGGCTTTGTTATACTTTCGATCAAGGACTTTGTTATACTCGATCATGGGACTTTGTTATACCGATCAGGGGACTCTGTTATACTTGACCAGGGGACTTTATTATACTCGATCAGGGGACTTTGTTATACTAGAACAGGGACTTTGTTATACTCGATAATGGGACTTTGTTATACTCGACCAGGGTAGTTTGTTATACTCGACGAGGGGGCTTTTTTCATACTCAAACAGGGGGCTTTGTTGTACTCGATCAGAGGGCTTTGTTATCCTCGATCAGGGGACTTTCTTATGCTCGACCAGGGGACTTTGTTATACTCGATCAGGGGACATTGTTATACTCGACCAGGGAGCTTTTTTATACTCGATCGGGGGGTTTTGTTAAACTCGATGAGGGAGCGTTGTTATACTCGATCAGGGGACTTTGTTATACTCGACCAGTGGACTTTGTTATACTCGATCAGGGGGCTTTGTTATACTCGATCCAGGGACTTTATTATACTTTCGATCAGAAATTTGTTATACTCGATCTGGGGGCTTGTTATACTCCAATCAGGGGACTTTGTTATACTCGACCAGGGACTTTTGTTATACTTCGATCAGGGGACTTTGTTATACTCGATCAGGGGGTTTTGTTATACTCAATCATTGGACTTTGTTATACTCGACCAGGGGACTTTGTTATACTCGATCAGTTGACTTTGTTATACTCGATCAGGGTACTTTGTTGTACTCGATTAGGGGGCCTTTGTTATACTCGACCAGGGGACCTTTTTATACTCGACAAAGGGGCTTTTTTCATACTCAATCAGGGGGCTTTGTTATACTCGATTAGGGGACTTTGTCATGCTCGACCAGGGGACTTTGTTATACTTGATTACGGGACTTTGTTATACTCGATCAAGGGACATTGTTATACCAAAACAGGGAACTTTGTTATACTCGATCAGGGGACTTTGTTATTCTGATTATGGGACTTTGTTATACACGATCATGGGACTTTGTTATACTCGATCAGGGGACTTTGTTTTACTCGACCAGGGGACTTTGCTATACTCGACCAGGGGACATTGTTATACTCAACCAGGGGGCTTTTTTATACTCGATCAGGGGGCTTTGTTATACTCGATCAGAGGGCTTTGTTATACTCGATCAGGAGACTTTGTTATACTCGATCAGGGGAATGTGTTTTTTTTTGGACAGGAGACTTTGTTATACTCGATTTGGGGCCTTTGTTATACTCGATCATAGACTTTGTTATACTCGACCAGAGGGCTTTTCTATACCCGATGAGGGGGCTTTGTTATACTCGATCAAAGGGCTTTGTTATACTCGATTAGGGGACTTTGTTATACTCAATTAGGGGACTTTGTTAAACTCGATCAGGGGACTTTGTTATACTCGACCAGGGCCCTTTGTTATACTCGATCAGAGGCCCTTGTTCAACTTGATAATGGGACTTTGTTATACTCGACCAGGGGACTTTGTTATACTCGACAAGAGGGGCTTTTTTCATACTTAATCAGGGGGCTTTGTTATACTCGATCAGAGGGCTTTGTTATTCTCGATCAAGGGACTTTGTTATGCTCGACCAGGGGACTTTGTTATACTCCATGAGGGGGCTTTGTTATACTCGATCAGGGAACTTTGTTATACTCGATCAGCGGAATTTGTTAAACTCGACCAGGGGAATTTGTTATACTCGACCAGGGGCATTTGTTATACTCGATCAGGGGACTTTGTAATACTCGATTACCGGACTTTGTTATACTCGATCAAGGGACTTTGTTATGCTAGAACAGGGGACTTTGTTATACTCGATCAGGGGACTTTGTTATTCTGATTATGGGACTTTGTTATAATCGATCAGGGGAATTTGTTATTCTGATTATGGGACTTTGTTATACTCGATCAGAGGGCTTTGTTATACTCGATCAGGTGACTTTGTTAAACTCGATCAGGGGACTTTGTTATACTCGACCATTGGCCTTTGTTATACTCGTTCAGGGGCCTTTCTTTTACTCGATAATGGGACTTTGTTATACTCGACCAGGGGACTTTGTTATACTCAACAAGGGGGCTTTTTTCATACTCAATCAGGGGGCTTTGTTATACTCGATCAGAGGGCTTTGTTATACTCGATCTGGGGACTTTGTTATGCTCGACCAGGGGACTTTGTTATACTCGATGAGGGGGCTTTGTTATAGTCGATGAGGGAACTTTGTTATACTCGATCAGGGGAATTTGTTATACTCGATCAGGGGAATTTGTTATACTCGACCAGGGGCCTTTGTTATACTCGATCAGGGGACGTTGTTATACTCGATTACGGGACTTTGTTATACTCAATCAAGGGACTTTGTTATACCAGAACCGGGGACTTTGTTATACTCGATCAGGGGACTTTGTTATTCTGATTATGGGACTTTGTTATACACGATCATGGGACTTTGTTATACTCGATCAGGGGACTTTGTTATACTCGACCAGGGGTTTTGTTATACTCGATCACTAGGGAGTTGTTAGCATACTAGAACAGGACTTTGTTATACTCGTGTGGGACTTTGTTATACTCGACCAGGGAGTTGTTATACTCGACCAGGGGGCTTTTATTCTCTCGATCAGGGCTTTGTTATACTCGATGAGAGGGCTTTGTTATATCTCGATCAGGGGACTTTGTTATACTCGACCAGGGACTTTGTTATAATCGATCAGGGGACTTTCGTTATACTCGATCAGGGAATGTGGTATTTTTACTGGAAAGGCCTTTATTGCTGCTCGATTTGAACTGTTATACTCGATCATGGGACTTTGTTATACTCGACCAGAGGGCTTTTCTATACTCGATGAGGGGGCTTTGTTATACTCGATCAGAGGACTTTGTTATACTCGATCAGGGGACTTTGTTATACTCAATTAGGGGACTTTGTTATACTCGATTAGGGGACTTTGTTATACGCGATCAGGTGACTTTGTTAAACTCGATCAAGGGACTTTGTTATACTCGACCAGGGGCCTTTGTTATACTCGATTAGGGGCCTTTGTTTTACTCGATAATGGGACTTTGTTATACTCAACGAGGGGACTTTGTTATACTCGACAAGGGGGCATTTTTCATACTCAATCAGGGGGCTTTGTTATACTCGTTCAGAGGGCTTTGTTATACTCGATCAGGGGATTTGTTACGCTCGACCAGGGGACTTTGTTATACTCGATGAGGGGGCTTTGTTATACTCGATCAGGGAACTTTGTTATACTCGACCAGGGGACATTGTTATACTCGACCAGGGGGCTTTATTTTACTAGATAATGGGACTTTGTTATACTCGACCAGGGGACTTTGTTATACTCGACCAAGGGGCTTTTTTTATACTCGATCAGGGGGCTTTGCTATACTCGATCAGAGGGCTTTGTTATATTCGATCAGGGGACTTTGTTATACTCGACAAGGGGAACTTGTTATACTCGATCAGAGGACTTAGTTATACTCGACCAGGGGACTTTGTTATACTCGTTCTGGGGCCTTTCTTATACTCGATCAGGGGACTTTCTTATAAAAGATCAGGGGACTTTGTTATACTCGATCAGGGGACTTTGTTATACTCGACCAGCGGCCTTTGTTATGCTCAATAAGGAGCCTTTGTTACATTCGATCATGGGACTTTGTTCTACTCGGCCAGGTGACATTGTTATACTCGACCAGGGAGCTTTTTTATACTCGATCAGGGGTTTTTGTTAAACTCGATGAGGGGGCTTTGTTATACTCGATCAAGGGACTTTGTTATACTCGACCAGGGTACTTTATTATACTCGACCAGGGGGCTTTGTTATATTCGATCAGGGACTTTGTTATACTCGATCAAGGGAATTTGTTTTACTCGATCAGGGGGCTTTGTTATGCTCAATCAGGGGACATTGTTATACTCGACCAGGGGACTTTGTTATACTCGATCAAGGGACTTTGTTATACTCGATCAGGAGGCTTTGTTATACTCAATCAGTGGACTTTGTTATACTCAACCAGGGAACTTTGTTATACTCGATCAGGGGACTTTGTTATACTCGATCAGGGTTCTTTGTTGTACTCGATTAGGGGGCCTTTGTTATACTCGATCAGGGGCCTTTGTTACACTCGAAAATGGGACTTTGTTATACTCGACCAGAGGGCTTTTTTATACTCAATGAGGAAGCTTTGTTGTACTCGATCAAAGGGCTTTGTTATACTCGATCAGGGGACTTTGTTATACTCGACCAGGGGACTTTGTTATATTCGACGAGGGGGATTTGTTATACTCAATTACGGGACTTTGTTATACTCGATAAGGGGACTTTGTTATACTCGATCAGGGGAATTTGTTATTTTTTGGACAGTGGACTTTGTTATACTCGACCAGAGGGCTTTTTTATACTAGATGAGGAG
>NW_024721337.1:0-10272 GCF_018991925.1 Homarus americanus | reverse complement strand
TATGAATTCTGAATCAGTAACATTCAACACGACTGAATGAACAGGAGCCATTTTTAACACACCGCAAGAAGTGTTTATGTTATAATCAATTGGAGATGTTATTGTGTATTATTTCTACTCAAAAAAGAGTCGTGTGGAGGGTGACTAGACATGCATACAGTCAATAAAAATATTATAAGGCCACTTTCCGTACGTCTCATTCTGGTAACACAGGATGAAATGTTTAGAAAACTCGAGTACGTCAATCCACACATACCATGAGTGGCTGAGGTATTTGTCCATTCCCAGTTCCAACGGATCCCAGGGGCGAGGTCATTTTTTTGTTGACTGTATATCTGGTCACGATAGACTACCGTGTGGATCCTCACATACCAACACTTCCTGGTTTACTGTGATAATTACTGTCTCGGGGAAAGTTGCCACACACACACACTCAAATATCTATATGAATGAGAAGCATAATATCTCACCTTAACTTTTTAAAGAGCTTTACAACTGTGAACGTGAGGCTAGAGTGTGAAGCCAACTGCCTCACTACTGCATATACTCTCCCGAAATACGTGTGGACTGTCCTCCAAGTATCATTCCAGACACTCTTTAGGGGAGGGCTGGCCAAGAAGAGTGTGTTTCAAGGGTCGTGAGTCGCCCCCTGAAGTGTCTCCTACCTCGTGAAGTGCTCTCCTTTATGTGTGTCATGCAGCTGCCTCTCTGATGAACATTGTTTAAGTTTCCTGACAACTTCTCGACAAATGAGGCTTTGCTTAAGACAACTCAAACAGTGCGAGGGAAGTTGGTGGTGCACATCACAGCCAGATACACGTACCCTGAGCGACATACATACACCCACCAGCATCCTGTGTATTGCAAAACACCAAATACAACCCTCCCCACCCCGCACCCACCCACCCCCCAAAAATATAAAGATATATGAAACGAGAGTAATTAAAATCTGCAATCAAACGGACATGGGATCAACATTTGTTTTTTTTTCTTCCCTAAATCCTTCCATCAAAGAACTGTAATTATAATAAGTAACTGATATATGGAAACTTTCGTCCATGATATATCAAAATCCTCTTTATTAAAAGTAATGGAATATTGGATCTTATCATTAAATTTTTTACCTTCACTGATATTAATTCTTCGCATCAAAGACCTGGATTTTTAATTAGTGAGTTGCCGCTGGCGGGACCATCATAAATTCTTCGTCTTGGTTACTCAGGGAGACATATCATAAGGAGGAATATTCTGGCGAGATATATCTGATGGAGAAAGATCTTGGGGAGAAATATGTTGAGGAAAAAGATCTTGAAGAGCAATATTTTGGGGAGAAAGGTCTTGAGGAGCAATATTTGGGGGAGAAAGGCCTTGAGTATACACAGTGACATCATAATATAAGACTTAGGTTTTCTGGTGAAAATATTCCATCTTGGCAAAAGAGGAGAGATGGGTCATACTACCTCATAAAAAAAGCGATATGTATCTTCTTAAGAGGAGGCTGCACCACCACACTATTTCTACTATACACTCTCTCTCTCGTGTCTAGTAGTTTCCTCTTTGGGATATTGTTTTATTCCTATTAACTTTTTCTTATTAATTCATGTCTATATTTTTTTATTTTTTTATTATAAGTTACGTCTTGAAATCAATTATCTTCACTGTTTATTCACGTTTTTTATGCAGTTTCAGTTTTCAAAAATTTTCCTTATTCCTGCGTGATTTTGAGAACTTTTTTATCTGTGAAATTACAAGTGAGCAATTTCTCAGACATTCTCGTCCACAAAATTCGTCTTCACATTGCAATATATCCTTGAATTTTCACTGCATTTTCCAAGTATTTTTCTAACATTATTGTGTCACCTTTCTCGTGTGTGGTGGTAGTGGTGGTGATAAGAGTAATGGTAGAGGTGGTGGTGATGATAGTGGTGATGGTGGTGATAGTAGTAATGAGTTCTAGAAATGGTGGCAGTAATGGTTGTAGTAATAATGATGTTGATGATAGTGGTAGTGAGATGGTTGACGTAGTAGTAGTAGTAGTAGTAGTAGTAGTAATAGTAGGTCCGGGCGGCGTGGGTGTGTTGGGGTGCCTTCCCTGATTTAAAGTGTTATTGGTGGGGATATACTCAGTTTGTGGGAGCGAGAATTTCACAGTGTGTCGATGAACGTTGGATGTCACCTTGAGCATCATCGCCGACGGCTCGTCTCATTCCTTACGACATTAAACGCAAATATTGCTCGTGTTCACCGGCGATCTTCAAGTAAGCCTGTGAGTGTTTGAATGGTGGGTGGCTGGAGTTGCCAAGTGTCAGTGCCAGTGTGTCGATAGGCCTACCCTAGCAAGGGTGGCATCGCGACTCTCGCCCCTATGGGGCCAAGTGCCTCGCGCTTTCGGTCGCCCTCCCCCCCGCCTCCCCACCTCAAGTAACGGCCACTTCATGTAGTGTCGGCTGACCAAGTGAGTATATATAACTAATGTTACATCAGCGAGACCATAGAAATGGTGGCTATCTCTGCCAAAGTTACATAAACAAGTGTTAGGTGTGACAATTCTTGCTCCCAGTGGATTATTCTCATGTGTGGATTGCCGCCCACATGGGGGGTGCCCGACACAACCACACGCGCGCGTATGCCCCTACTACTCGGTCACCGCAGGCCAGATTGAATCAAATTAATTCAACTACCCGATGATATCCGAAATGATAGCAGTGAGTCTACTCAACCCGAAAATGTAGTACTAATTAATGCTGCTCCCTTAGTAGCAGATGTCCACGAGGAAAATGAGACAGCCACCTCAGTGGAATGGCATGTCGATGGAAAATGCAGACATATGGGTCAAAGAAACCTATTCAGAAATTGTCAAGTGGTCGCCCGCAAACTTATTTGAACCACCCAAGTGTGCGGCCACCAAAGAAATGATTCGGGAGATGACTTGCTTCATGTCTGATTACACTCAGGACCGCTTCCTCGCCCCCCTAGCTCTTCAAATACTGGCAATAATACCACATCTATTTTGTCAGAGGACACACACAAAGGCTAAGCACAAAGAAAATGTGGCAGTAATGAAGAGAAGATTGACAATGTGGCAGACTGGGGCCCTAGATGATCTCCTATGTGAAGCAAGAACACTGCAGGAGAGACTAAAATCTACGGGTGACGGAAAGCAAAACACAGATGACGTGGCAAGAAAATTTGGAAACAAAATGCGTGTGGGAAAAGTGTCTCTCGCGGTAAGATCTCTCACACATGAATCCTCCGGTGGAGTGATGCCAATAAACAGAGAGACATTAAAACTATTGAAAGAGAAACATCCCCCTGCAAGCGAAGATGAAGGCATCAGGTTCCAGGGTGACTATATCCCACCAAATGCTGTCCTGTTCGAGAAAATAACAGGAGAGATGGTGTGGAAAAAGGCACTGAAGACTCGAGGAGGAGCCGGCCCTTCAGGTCTGGATGCAAACGGTTGGAGAGTCATCCTCAGCACAAACAAGTTTGGCCCTGTAGCAAGCGATCTCTGCACTGCCATTGCCACCCTTGTAAGAAAGCTTGCATCCTCTTGCTGCCATCACCTCCAGGCCCTGACGGCTTGCCGCCTTATTCCTCTGGAAAAGAAACCAGGATGTAGACCTATAGGGGTGGGGGAAGTGCTGAGGCGGATTATCGGAAAGTGCATAATGGAGGTGGTAAAGGACGATGTCAGGGCAGCAGCAGGGAACTTACAAGTGTGTGCTGGCCACCAGGCTGGTGGGGAGGCGGCCATTCACGCCATGAGATTGATATTTGAGCAGCGTGATTGTGAGGCCGTTCTCCTGGTGGATGCTTCAAACGCATTCAATATACTTAACCGCAAGGCTGCACTGCACAACATCAAGATCAAGTGTCCTAGCTTTGCGATGTATGTTGAAAATTCGTATAGGAATCCATCAGACCTCTACATAGTAAACAACAAGGCTCTACGAGGTGATACCATCCTACAGTCGACTGAGGGAACAACACAGGGGGACCCCCGTTGCAATGGCAATGTATGCAATAGGCCTATCAGTGCTCCAACAAGAAATAAAGTTTGAAACAACTGGGGTCAAACAAGTGGCATATGCTGATGACCTCACAGGAGCAGGAAACGTGGAGGACATCAAAAAGTGGTGGGACCTGGTAACATCGCGAGGTCCACAAATAGGGTACCACCCAAACGCCAGCAAATCCTTCCTCATCGTGAAGCCAGATCATTATGATCGGGCTTTGGAGGTTTTTGGCGAAAGTGAGGTCAAAATAACTAAGGACGGCCAAAGACATCTAGGCGCAGTGATTGGCACTACGGACTTCAAGACTCAGTACGTAACGGGAAAGGTGAATGAGTGGGTTAGCGAAATCCAAGCTCTATCGGAGATCGCTAACACAGAGCCACATGCGGCCTTTGCAGCATTCACCCATGGAGTCAAGCATCGTTGGAACTACCTGATGCGTACCATCCCTGAGATCGGACCCCTCCTCCACCCTTTGGAAGAAGCAATCAGTGTCAAGTTCATTCCCAAACTAGTGAAACACCCTGACTTAACCCTAGCAGAAAGAACACTTCTTGCACTTCCACCAAGACTGGGAGGGATGGGACTAACTAATCCAGAGGAGATTGCTGACTCTGAACATCAAAATTCACTTTAGCTCACGGCAGCCCTCACTGACCACATAATAGCCCAGAATGCAACAGGGGAAGTGGACACCAGCGAAGTTAATAAGATCCGTAGGTCCATTACAACAGATCGGCAGCACTGCCAAAATGACATGTTGCAGCAACTATTGCTGCTGGTTCCAGAAAATTTGACAAAAAAAGTTGCTATAGCGCAGGAGGTGGGCGCCTCGAACTGGTTAACTACGTTACCGATAAGGACAAATGGTTTCAGCCTTAACAAACAAGAATTTACAGATGCCATTGCTCTAAGGTACGGTTGGCCAGTAGACGGTTTGCCCTCCCAATGCGTGTGTGGCTCTCCCTATGATGGCGATCACGCCATGGTCTGCAAGAAGGGGGGCTTCATATGCATGAGGCATGACGAGGTAAGGGATCTCACAGCAAATATGTTGAAGGAAATCTGCCGGGACATCATGGTAGAACCGACCCTCCTTCCACTGGATGGCGAGATCTTCCAACATAGGACTTCAAACACTTCTAACGAAGCCCGTGTGGACGTCAGTGCTCGAGGATTCTGGACGCGGGGACAGCGAGCTTTCTTCGACATCAGGATTTTTGATCCCATGGCCGTTTGTCACCGCAACCTAGCTCTCGATGCTGCGCATAGGAGGAACGAGAACGACAAGAGAAGGGCATATGGGGAGAGAATACAAAATGTTGATCAAGGCAGCTTCACTCCTCTAGTGTTCACAACCTCGGGTGGGATGGGCCCAAGTGCAAGATGTTTCTACGCCAGACTCGCGGAGTTGATCTCCGAACAGAAGCAGCAGCCCAGAAGTTATGTTACAGCCTGGATGAGATGTCGACTGTCCTTCTCTCGCCTTCGGTCGGCTTTGCTCTGCCTCAGGGGAACGAGAGCTTCTGCCCCTACTCGGACAACTGCTGCAGATATTGACTATGAGGCTACAGTCACTGAATGCAGCATAGATCTGCAGCTCAACTAATTTAACACAGATAGGATAGCTTCTTATGTATTAGGATATTTAATATTAAGGTAAATAAATGGCGGCGAAGGTGTGGCTATTGGGGGAGGCTGGAGGCCACGTAGCAAAAGTAGTAGTAGTAGTAGTAGTAGCAGCGGTGGTGGTGATAGATGCTGGGTCACATGCTCACGCTGGCTGCACTTCTCCAGAAAATTCCATCTTATTTTATAGCGTCCGACCCGGCATATTGCATTGAGGGGAAAACATGACGTTGTACCAAGAACCCCCATACGATTTTATATATAGTATATATGCATAAGTCTACATATATACATACATATATACATACATACTCTAGGGATTCATTATTCTAAAGGGATTAATAGAATATATACGATTATTTTGCTAACTATAACCCAACATAAAAAATATTGATATAAAAAATGGCAAGTATCAGACACACAAAAACTCGAATGTTTATCATGCAACAAAATCATCCAGGAAAAAAGGACAAAGATCATACATGTAAAAGCCTAGGAAGTGATGACAGATGGACGAGTAGAGGCGATGTGTGGAGCCCAAGACAGGCGATGACTTGGTGGGGGGAGGGGTGAGATGACCTAAATTTCTTCGGCATTGGGGGGAGGGGGGTGGGGGGTGGGGGTGTCACTGTATGGGAAGTGTCGGACTTATTCATACAGACGGATGGACTATTTCATATATGTGTGTGTGTGTGTGTGCTCGTGTACGTGCGTGTTGTGTATGTATGCCATCCTGCACGCGTGTCTGCGAGTCTGTCGGAGTAGGAAGTGCTTGTACCTTGTTGTGCCACTCACCACTAAGGTTGGAGGTTAGGTTAGGTTAGGTTAGATTAGGTTACAGTGTTTGTCTTTGTCTTTCTTTGTTTCCTTCTTGCCGAGTGTCAAAGAAAATACAGTGTTACTTCATTATATCTCTTTTGATAAATTATTATTTATTATTACTTACTACTTATTTGCCTATTGTTACTTTAGTGTCAGTTCGGGTAAATTCACCACACACACACACACACACACACACACACACACACACACACACACACACACACACTCTCACATACTTGTTGGTTAATCGATTATGTTCTTCGAAATGTTTGTCTGTATAATTAAGGCGTCTCATTTCGAAGCATTTGGAGGGTTCACTTCAGACGTCAAATTTACTAATTTGGTTTTATATCGTAAATCGAGGCCAACTTGTTGTAATATCTCCAAGAACTGAGGAATAAACTGAAAATTTTTGTAATATTCATTCTTTTAACAATGCATTGGCTATTAAATGAAGAGTATTCCCTTGCTGAGTTGATGTTTTGCTGTTCAGAACAAAAAAAGATTACTTAGGTGTCGGTGAAGCACTAGAATATAATTATATATCAGTATTATATCTAAAAAAAATGTAGAATTAGGCCCAGCAATAAAAAGAAGAGATTACCTTTGTGTTAAAAATACCCGGAGGCTCTAAATTAATGTTTACAAATACGAGAAACTGGTTTGAGCATTTGTCAGTAAGCTCAGCAGTGAACAAGATAGGTAGTAAGTCCTCACTGTTCTTCTTGACCAAGTAGTGTATTACAAAAACCGAGGGTGTTGTAGTGAGCTGAGCGGGAACTGTGGTGGCGTGAATGTAGTTGCAAGCTGTAGATGTATCCCAGTTTGGACTTTGTTTACTGAGTGAAAAGTAAAATTAGAGCTCATAATATATTAAGAGCAACCCAGACACTGTATACTAAACCTCTGTAAGTACACGATGAGGCACGCCATACGCGGGGCTGGACACGAATACCATCACTTCGTAGTTGTAAGGTTAGTTACTCCTTCACAGCTGGGTAGACTGTGAGTGCCCCCGCCCCCTCAGTACAAAGTAGCAACCCTAACGACAGAAGGCGAGCGCAATATCCACCCGGTCACCGCACCCCATGCTTACAGAGTAGAACATTAGATTATTTAACGCAGTACTCAGTCCAGTATATATGTGGTTTACGAAGACACGGTAACCTCGACCGTATGAAGTGTGTGAGGCAGGGAACAAGGACTGAACGTCGTCATCTGCTATTTGGTGTATTAGTCTTTGTCCCATCTAGAGAGTACAATGTTAAGACGGACGGCCCCGGCTCCAGGAAGAGGGTTAATAACATTTATCACACCAGGTTGTGCGGTATTATGTCTGCAATGAGCCAGACACGACACAAGGTATGAATTTGGCCGTCAGAAGTTGATGTGTTCCTTGAGGGAGCGAATCATACAAGTGACTGACCCAATATTCAGACCAAGCGCGTACATTAAAGGTAACGCCCTCAGTACGGTAATGCAGTGGACCGGCTAACAGAGAACAAGGTATAAATTAAGTTGTCAGAGGGAGTAGGAGTGTGATGTTGGGGAAGAGGGGGGGGTGGCTGGCGGACACCACACTAGCACCACACCAACATCACACCAACACCACACCAACACCATCATACCAAACCAAGGACGGCGGGGAAGGGACGAGAGGAACCAATATCACCGCCATTGTTTTACACGCTCAGTATACTTGTGACACACCTGACCAGGTAAGAAAGCTTCAGGAAACTAATTATACCGAAACTGGTCTCCTTGCAATATATGTGTGAAGATATTATTGGTGTAGTTTATTGGGTCAGTTCGTTTAATGGTGCGCAGATATTATTGGTGTAGTTATTAGGTCAGTTCGTTTAATGGTGCGCTCTCTGGTTGTAAACAGCTTGTGTGGCGGCAGGTTTTAATAGCGGTGTTTGCCAGCGAGGTGAAATAAAAGTTACTGTTACAACATAATAAATGAACTCGACTGTATAATAGTGAGTCAACGGTGAAATGTGGTATTATTGTTATAGAAATGTAATATACACAAACGTACACACACGCGCATACACACACGCGCACACACACACAGCCACTACAGAGAACATTCCCAATAAGCATACACACTCTACCTCTCAGTTCTGTGTGCGTTGTACGGAAAACAAACCACCAAACAGACAACACATAAATGACTACGTTATTGCCTCCTGTGGAAGATAATGACCCCAGAGGCCACACTGTCGAGGTCCACAACCCCGCTATCATGACCCCGTGACCTTTGACCCCCCCCAGAGTAATAATGTAGATGATTAAATTACAAATGAAAACCATATGATGATGACTCGTTTACTTAATCTGTATCACCTGTTGATTAGTCATCCTAGCTTATTTCACCTGATGATAAAACACCTTAACGTTACCTGAGGAGGTTAGGTTAGGTTAGATTAGATTGTTTAATTTTAAGGTGATATAAGCTTGGGGCTAATCTTTAGGTTACCTGTCATACTACATCACCAAGCAGACACACACACAGACAGACAGACAGACATCCAACCATGCAAACCGTCTCGGAAGATCAATTTCCTTGCCAAGTCCGGCCTCTCGTTCACGTGAGTGAGAAAAGGAAAGATCACAAAGGAACTAAGTGCCGAATATTGATTATCATTACACTGGGCGTCCGAGTGTGTGTGTGTGTGTGTGTGCGTGTGTGTGTGTGTTTGTGTGTCACCAAAACTACTCTCACGACAAAGCATTTATCTCTTCTCCATTTAATGCCACAAGAACAATACAAAAGGTGTGTCTCTTAGTATCATGATGGGATTGATTTTTATTCCAAATTTATACGCGTCAGGATATTAATTCATTTATATCGTCTATTTTAATGTCAAGAAGATAATAATGTTCATGTCTGTTGCTGCTGTTCTTGTTCTCGTGGTCAGAAGTTAAAAGTGGTGAATATGTAGCATTGGTTGGTGTCGTTTATATGAGGGAGCATATAAAAGGGAGTATATTGAAGGGAGCATATTGAAGGGAGAATGTGCTTACTGGGTTGTGAGGGAGGGAGGGAAGAAGGATGAAAGATGGCGAGAGTCAGATGGAGATAATGACAGACAGGACGTAGAGTTGGAGGTAGGTGGCGAGAGAGAGAGAGGGGGGTGTTGGGGGTGAGAATCAGGAGGTAGTGGCAGGGTGAGGTGGTAGGTAGTGGCAGCTGGTTGAGAGACTCCACCTGTCCCCGCGGCACACCAGCTGTCCCTCACCGTCACCACCTCACTCAATATCATAACAAACAACACCAAATTAGGAAAACCATCAAGGATGGCCTAACAGGAGACTATGTATATGTGTGCATTAGAAGGATTTTTTTTTTCATCCTCACATGGGCATTTTTTTCGTTTTTTGATTAGACGCATTTTTTATGGGTTAATGGTCAGTGAGATGTGAAGTGAACTAGTCTGCTCTCTTGACTTACCTCTAAGTGATCTAAATCATACGTATATAAAGAAACATCAATCGATTATGAAAGGGCCAGGTAAATAAAGATCGTTTCCTGTGTGTATGTGTGTGTGAGTGTGTGTGTGTGTAATAATAAATAAATAATAATAATTGACGGTTTATTGAAAAAGTTCTGCAGCCCGAAGGCTGAAAATATACATTGGACATAAATGACTTATTACATACATTGGTGGTTTAACAAAAGCCTTCATTAGAGAAAGGTAAAGGAACATACAGTGAACATATAGATTATTGTAGGTGTTGAACAGCAAAAACGTAGTGTAGTAACTCCCTCCCAGATGGTGTTAGGAGGAACCTCACG
>NW_024721336.1:0-16113 GCF_018991925.1 Homarus americanus | reverse complement strand
TTTTCATTTGTGAATACGGAGCGAAAATGACTATTTAACGTACTACACATTTCTAACTCATCATCAGTCATTTCTCCTGTCGTAGTTTTAAGGGGACCTATTGTATCTCTAACCTTTGATTTATACAGTTGATAAAAAGCTTTGGGGTTATTTTTCGATTCGTTTGTTACCTTGATTTCATAATTTCTCTTTGCTTTCCTAATTTCAGTTTTTACCTGTCTTGTTAGGTTCTGATAGTAACCAAGTAAGTGATTTTCGCCTTTCTTAACTTTTCTATATACTCCTTTCTTTTTCCCTAGAAGATCTAAGAGTCTATTATGCATCCATTTTGGTTGGTTCCGTATCGATCTGAATTTTCTTTTAGGGATGTGTTTATTTTGGGCATTATTGATTGTCGCAATAAATTGTTCATAAGTAGCTGCTAAATTAAATTCGGGGTTATCCCGTCCTAAGTTGACAGTTTCCGGAGGTGTGGGGGGGATTAATCTTTTGACCATAGGGTCATCCCTTAGGTCTCTCCTTAAGCTACCGTAATTAGCCTTCCTAAAATCCGGGATCAAGGCCGAATTTTCCTTCTTCCTGCCATCCCATATTATGTTAAAATATATGGCTTTATGATCACTGTTTCCTAGTTCGTCTCCAATTCCAACATCTTTTACTAGATTTTCTTTATTACTGAGAACTAAATCGAGGATATTATTTCCTCTAGTGAGCGAGTTTATGAATTGATATAAAAAACTATCTTGTACTACTTCTAGAAAATCTTCAGATTCATTATCGCTAAGTTGATTTTTCCAATCTATGCCTGAAAAGTTGAAATCGCCTAGAATGCATACATTGTTTCTATCAGATGCCTTCTTTATTTCCTCCCATAGCAATTTACCATCGTTCCTACTCAAATTAGGCGGTCTATATATAACACCAATGACTACGGATTCACTGCCCTCACCAATCTCTACCCAAATACTTTCATTGTCGCTATTTGTTTTAATGTTTTAATGTAGCACAAAATGTCCGACACAGCTTACACGAAACAGATGACGATCCAAACATTTTCAGTTCGTAATTCGCTAATCCGTGGCCAACTGAGCTATAGCGTGAAGTGCTCTTAAAACTCCACATACCTGCCGCCTCGCATGCTGTAAAAACATACAATGCTCCGGAAACGCACCAAATATTTTGTAAACGACTCTAAAGTATTTTAACGAAGGTTTTACATCATCAGTAAACAGAAAGGTATTAAACCGCCAGCAAACATCGTATATGCATACTGCATGAAATATGACCTATAATGTTGTTAACACTGAACAAACTGAAAAAGACTTAAAAGAATAATATTTCTTTTTGCAACCGACCTTTTTACACATCACTTTAGCTCGTGTTGTTATACAATACTGTTGTTAGGGTAATGTTTTAATATTTGCAAGATGAATGTGAATTTGTTGCCATCCGGTATAACTTACTGTACACTCCCATACTTAGTGTACATTATGTAAGAGAAAATAAACAGTTATAAACAGTAAGATAAACAATAAAAGTAAAGTAAATTGTCCTTTTACAGATAAAGTTTACTGCAACACGAGGCAACTTCACTCAGCTGATCGTACGCGGGTGGACGGTGAGGCGAAGGAGTTCTTCTCTGGCTGGTTCACACGGGGATGATGATTACTGCCTTCCTGTGTATCGTCTGCTCTGCCTCCTCCTTATTTCCACTTTCACGGGTATTGTTTTTTTCTTTCTGTTTTCGATTTTGTTTTATTATTTGTATTTTTAACTAAATATTTTCCAGATATTTTGGTTATCTAATACTTTCAAATATGTGAAATTTGGATATATGAGATAGCGCTGAGACAAGGGCGTTAAGGCACATTTACAGTTGAAAATAATAAAAGCATAAATAATACAAACAAAATCAATTAATATGTTTTTTATTATTTTTAAATATCAGAAATGTTGGGTCAACGCTTCTTGTTGTTCTTTGTCTTTTTCCCAGTGAAGATGTAGTCTCCCCATGGCAGGTACTGGTCCTTTTGTACATGGCAGAAAGTAGTAGTTTCCTTCTTCTTCTTGTTGTTTTGAGGTTTAGTGTGCTTTGTGGTCTGCAGTTTGTTAGATCGGGGGCCCTTCTCCTTCACCTGGCAAGGCTTCACCTCAACCTTTGAAACTTTTGTTACAGTGCGTCGGAACACCATTGTGATTTACTGACACTAACAGCTCTCTCACTGAGGTCAAATCAAAATTTGACCATACAGAAAGAATTACGGTTTAATAAGGTTGGAATTTAAAGAAATTGACAACAAAATGAAGCTCTGTTTATCACTATAGTGTTGAGGGCTGGTGTTTGTAGAGATGATGGATGGTGTTATAATATGTAGTGATGATGGATGGTGTTATATGTAGTGATGAAGGATGGCATTATATGTAGTAATGAGGGATGGTGTTATATGTAGTGATGATAGGAGGGTAATATATGTAGTGATGATGGATGGTGTTATATATAGTGATGATGCATGATGATATATGTAGTGATAATGGTTGGTGTTATATGTATTGATGCTGGATGGTGTTATATGTAGTGATGATGGATAGAGTTATATGTAGTGATGATGGATGATGTTATATGTAGTGATGATGGGTGGTGTT
Organism: Homarus americanus; assembly: GCF_018991925.1. NCBI lineage: Eukaryota > Metazoa > Arthropoda > Malacostraca > Decapoda > Nephropidae > Homarus > Homarus americanus. The sequence continues at coordinate 13,470 of NW_024721336.1, read as the reverse complement.
ATATGTAGTGATGTTGGATGGTGTTATATGTAGTGATGATGGATGATATTATATGTAGTGATGATAGGATGGTTCTATATGTAGTGATGGATGGTGTTATATGTAGTGATGATGGATGATGTTATATGTAGTGATGATAGGATGGTTTTATATGTAGTGATGATGGATGGTGCTATATGTAGTGATGATGGATGATGTTATATGTAGTGATGATGGGTGGTGTTATATGTAGTGATGTTGGATGGTGTTATATGTAGTGATGATGGATGATATTATATGTAGTGATGATAGGTTGGTTTTATATGTAGTGATGATGGATGGTGTTATATGTAGTGATGATGCATGATGTTATATGTAGTGATGATGGGTGGTGTTATATGTAGTGATGCTGGATGGTGTCATATGTAGTGATGATGGATGGAGTTATATGTAGTGATGATGGATGATGTTATATGTAGTGATGATGGTTGGTGTTATATGTAGTGATGTTGGATGGTGTTATATGTCGTGATGGATGGTTCTATATGTAGTGATGGTGGATGGTGTTATATGTAGTGATGATGGATCGTGTTATATGTAGTGATGATGGATAGTGTTATATGTAGTGATGATGATGGATGGTGTTATAAGTAGTGATGATGGATGTTGTTATATGTAGTGATGAAGGATGGTGTTAGTGAAGATTGTGAAGTGAGATGTAGTGAAGATTGTGAAGTGAGGTGTAGTGAAGATTGTGAAGTGAGATGTAGTGAAGATTGTGAAGTGAGATGTATGAAGATGTGAAGTGAGATGTAGTGAAGATTGTGAAGTGACATGTAGTGAAGATTGTGAAGTGAGATGTAGTGAAGATTGAAGTGAGATGTAGTGAAGATTGTGAAGTGAGATGTAGTGAAGATTGTGAAGTGAGATGTAGTGAAGATTGTGAAGTGAGATGTAGTGAAGATTGTGAAGTGAGATGTAGTGAAGATTGTGAAGTGAGATGTGGTTAAGATTGTGAAGTGAGATGTAGTGAAGATTGTGAGAAGTGAGATGTAGTGAAGATTGTGAAGTGAGATGTAGTGAAAGATTGTGAAGTGAGATGTAGTGAAGATTGTGAATTGAGATGTGAAGATTGTGAAGTGAGATGTAGTGAAGATTGTGAAGGAGATGTAGTGAAGATGTGAAGATGTAGTGAAGATTGTGAAGTGAGATGTAGTGAAGATTGTGAAGTAAGATGTAGTGAAGATTGTGAAGTGAGATGTAGTGAAGATTGTGAAGTGAGATGTAGTGAAGATTGTGAAGTGAGATGTAGTGAAGATTGTGAAGTGAGATGTAGTGAAGATTGTGAAGTGAGATGTAGTGAAGATTGTGAAGTGAGATGGTGAAGATTGTGAAGTGAGATGTAGTGAAGAGTGAGTGATGTAGTGAAGATGTGAAGTGGAAGATAGTGAAGTGAAGATGTGAAGTGAAGATTGTGAAGTGTGAAGATGTGAAGTGAAGAGAGTGATAGTGAGATGTTGTAAAGATTGTGAAGTGAGATGTAGTGAAGATTGTGAAGTGAGATGTAGTGAAGGTTGTGAAGGAGATGTAGTGAAGATTGTGTGTTAGATGTAGTGAAGATTGTGAAGTGAGATGTAGTGAAGATTGTGAAGTGAGATGTAGTAAAGATTGTGAAGTGAGATGTGGTGAAGATTGTGAAGTGAGATGTAGTGAAGATTGTGAAGTGAGATGTAGTGAAGATTGTGAAGTGAGATGTAGTGAAGATTGTGAAGTGAGATGTAGTGAAGATTGTGAAGTGAGATGTAGTGAAGATTGTGAAGTGGGATGTAGTGAAGATTGTGAAGTGAGATGTAGTGAAGATTGTGAAGTGAGATGTAGTGAAGATTGTGAAGTGAGATGTAGTGAAGATTGTGAAGTGAGATGTAGTGAAGATTGTGAAGTGAGATGTAGTGAAGATTGTGAAGTGAGATGTAGTGAAGATTGTGAAGTGAGATGTAGTGAAGATTGTGAAGTGAGAAAGTGAAGATTGTGAAAGATGTGGTAAAGATTGTGAAGTGAGATGTAGTGAAGATTGTGAAGTGAGATGTAGTGAAGATTGTGAAGTGAGATGTAGTGAAGATTGTGAAGTGAGATGTAGTGAAGATTGTGAAGTGAGATGTAGTGAAGATTGTGAAGTGAGATGTAGTGAAGATTGTGAAGTGAGATGTAGTGAAGATTGTGAAGTGAGATGTAGTGAAGATTGTGAAGTAAGATTATAAAGTAAACTGTAGTAATTGAGGTTAAACGAACGCGGGTTATTCTGTAGTGTATCCGTGTCTTGTTAACGTGGAACCAACATGGCGGTGGTTCTCAATATAGATACGTTATTTTGCCGGGAATTTCTGTCAAAACGAAATATGAATCAGCCATATTTAGCCTAAATTAACCTAGCGGCTTTATTATATATTCTAAGATGTTTAAGTTGGATAGATCAGATCAGGTTAGGTTAAGTCAGGTTGGGTTAGGTTAGGTTAGTTTTGTTAATTTTGCCACTTAGAGGCTAGTTTATTGTGCCCCCCATACTCATCCTGTGAGCGGTAGCGCAAAGAGATTACAAAGTGGTGTTAGATGAGGTAGGTGGTTAAGTTAAGTTTCAATAGGTTAGGTTAGATTACGTCAGGTTGGGTTAAGTTAGGTTAGGTAGGTAATAAGTAGATAGGTTACGGTCGGTAGGTGGGAAAGTTAGGTTTGATTAGGTTAGCTTATGTCAGACGGGGAGGTTAGGTTCGATTATGTCAGGTTAGGTTCGATTATGTCAGGTTAGGTTAGATTACGTCAGGTTAGGTTAGATTACGTCAGGTTAGGTTAGATTATGTCAGGTTAGGTTAGATTATGTCAGGTTAGGTTAGATTATGTCAGGTTAGGTTAGATTATGTCAGGTTAGGTTAGATTATGTCAGGTTAGGTAAGTAGGTGGAGGTGGGTAAAAAAGGTTAGGTTAGGTCGGCAGGTTTTAGTGTAGGAGCTTAAGTAATCCCGTAAAAATTTCATGTTAATTTTTGACACCATACATCGTAATAATCCTTAAAAACTATGTTAAGGAACTGTGGTGTAATTTTTTCTGAACGGTTTATTATAAGTTTTATGCCATTAAAGAAGTTTTATCAAAGAGCGGCGTAATGAACCACAGACGTATTACCATTAAGTCCTAAGTAACTTAAAACATGACTAATAACCTATGAACATGTAGTATTATATGATTACAATTTAACATTATATATTATGAATGCTGTTATAATATCTTAAGTGTGTTACAAACATGGCTGCTCATATATGCCATCCTGTCTCTGGCAAAGAAGAGATTGCAGTAAGTAAAATTAATTGCTAAAGACAAATACTGGAAATTAAACATATACTTATTACCATTATCTGAAAAGCTTAGAACCACCGTTTTATATTTATTAAAAGTTTGTAGTGTTATACATCATGTGTATACAAGTCACAAGTTATTATTTACGACATTGCTTCAGTCCTCGTCATCAGAGTCTTCTGTGTACAACAGATTCCTTCACCTTGTTTAGGCATTTCTCATCATCTGCTTGACAGTTACACATCTCGGTGCATGTCATGCTATTCTTTCTGATTCTTTCTGTATGAACATGACAATGATCCACATTTCCTGACGCCACATCCACATTTAACAAGTTCTGTGATTGCTTCTGGAGCTGGTGGTTGGTCTGATATTACTAGTATGAAACAGTCATTGTCAATCTTCCAGCCATGCTCTAATTGTGAAAGCATTTCACTGTCTGCATCACAAGACCACAGAAGAGCTTGATACCTTCCTCTCAATATATGATACTTTAGAGTTGCTGCAGTCGCTGGTAGTTCTCCAGCTTCTGCCTGCGTTATCTTGAAGAGATGCCATCTAAGTTTTGACAGTTTAGTGAAAGTCATTCGTGGACAGTAGAGCTTAAATACAAATTCCTCTAGACCAATATACATGTCTGCTGGAGGGCATTTGGTCTACTCAGCATCTTGAATGCATCTAGGACTTTTGTGTTAGATTTCATCAAAGTGCTCCAACATGCTTTCTTTCCTTTGCCAACAAATTTTCCAATGCAGTCAGATCCTGTGAAGGCATGGAAACCTGTAAGGCTCTCTGCCCAATGTGTCGTCGCTCACCAGTTCCTGTTATCATACTTGTATTTTCTCCAAGTTGAGGCTGCTTTAATATGCCAAACACATCAGTGTCTGGTGACTTGATATGTACAGTGCTGCCCTTCTGTGATGCATATACTGTATATCCTGCTTAAGTTCTATAACTTGTGATAGCAATTTGATGGTTGAAGTCTTATTTGCTGCTTTCCACGACAGTAGATTAACCTTGGACAGCTTTTCCCAGATGCTCAATGGACCAACAATACGTTCCTTGACAAAATTTTCATAATTTTGGCTTCCAACTTCATATGCTCATTGATTGTCATATTTGGCATTTTCTGGCATTACAGCTCCAGTTACCAAGTTTATAAGAGCATCATTTTCCTGGGATTACAGTCACCAATAACATTGTGTAGCTTCTGTACATCAGCATATTGACTGCTGACAATAGCTGTAGAGAGCTCATGGTGTTCTGTTCTTTTGTAATCTTTATGAGTTTGATATTTTATGTAATGAACTTAATTTGAAAACCCAAATGGTAGTATATGATCTTTTATCACCTTAGACACTCTGTGCGTCATGCCTCTCAAGTGATTTTTTTCCTCTCTTCTCTGGACAAATACGACCTTTATCCCATCAGAAAAAATATCACCATATATATTTTCTTAATCTACAGGTGCCAAGGTTTAAAATGACGGATGGTGTTAAAAATTAACCTGAAATTTTTACGTGACCACATATTGTCTTGTTGGGTTTCTGAGAGAACTTCACGGCTAAATAGCGCCTCTGTATTGATAGCCGGTACATGTCGTAATATCCACCGCTCATAGTTAAATCTTTATGTCCGTTTATTTTGTCCTAATTTAAGTATCAAAGAGTGTTTTCATTTTTAAGTATCTTAAGTATCTTTTTTCCCCACTCCTAAGTATCTAAGTATGATTTATTTTCATTTTTAAGTAACTAACCATATTTTTGTTTTCATTATAAAATGTGATTGATATAGACAACAGAAGTAAATATCAGCTGGAGGTCGTAAACGAAGCTGATGTGAAGTATTTTGACTCACTGTTCCCACGAACTAATTGCTTCACTGGTTTATACCGAAGAAATAAAACCGTCAACGAACCATCCGATTCAAATGTGTCTTAGGCGATACAGGGTGTTTATGCGTCACTCTGATACCAAGAATGACTTTGTGTACTGTGGTGAAGCTGAGGGTAGGATAGGGTTGGGTTGGGTTGGGATGGGTTAGGATTACGCATGTGTGGGTATATTCTGTCGCATTTTATAGGTATCTTGCGTCTTTCTCTTTATTCCTTTATCATGAGTATCTGTGCCTATTAATACACCACCTCGCAGGATAGTGGAAGAGGAATGGATAGTAACGATATAATATTCTTCTTACATATACCTTAGCTTGATTACAGGTAACACCAGGTAGAAGTTACATGACTCTTAAGAGTTTTCCTCGACTTGGCTGATTCAACTGTAAGACTTGTTGTATTTATCCTTATTAAAATCCTCCACCTGTAAGACCCTCCACTTGTTAGACCCTCCACCTGTAAGACCCCCCACTTGTAAGACTCTCCACTTGTAAAACCCTTTAGGGATTTGAAATACCTTCTCGTCTTGGCTCCACTAGTACTGTACACACCCTCTCTAGCCTTAGTTTACAGTAATGTTGAAGTATATAGTGAAGACTCACAGCTCATGGGTTAGAAAAACAAAAGATGCTTGTTTTATTTATTTATTTATTTATAGTTTATTTTAGAATCCCCGAAAGTTAGAACAAAATGGCTGACGGGACTCACAAGCGGGCGGTGTTTACAGTATGGACCAAGAATAAAAAATAAATGAAAAATAAAATAAATAAATCGTAAATTGGTGCATTGTTTCTCCAGGGGTAATTATAGAAGTACAAATGTTCTCCAGCAGTGGGTAACTATCATAGTCACGTATAGAGCTTCCGACGCAGGTAGACTGATATAGATGCATTACTTGGAGTTAGTGGGTTACAGGGGCCTCTTACACGATAATATTAAAGGTGTTTTTTCCTTCTGTTTGTGGCACTTGAGGTGTTTAGGTTAGGTTTAATTAAAATGGTTTAGTTATAATAGTTATATTACGATAAGTTAAGTTGAATTTAGAACTTTTTATTTGCATATATCGTGTTTTAGAATGATTTGTTAGCTAATAAGTTTAATTTGGATACGTTTAGTTTAATTTAGATCATTTGATTTTACAAGGTCGTATTATAATGACTGGGAACCATATAGAAACCTGCTAGAGAAGTAAATATTTCTACGGCAGTGAATGAGTAAGTCAATAAGTGGTGTATAGAGCTGCTGACGCAACTTAAACGGTATATACTGTACATTATATGTTATCAGAGCTTTCCTGTTGTACGTAACCGCCTCCGTCAAAGTGTCTTAGTGGCTCATGTGAAGATTAGCCTCTAGTTTATTTAACCTCAAGATTAGCTACACTGGCACTGCCTGACCTGACCTAACCTAACCTAATCTAACCTAACTTAATTTCCCAGGTAGCGTTAGGTTAATCATTAGTTGAAATAATCTGGGAGGGTTAATCTTCAGGTAATCTATCTTAATTAACAATTTTGGTCAGGTGAGGCCTTCCTTACCTTACTCGAGAGCAGGAGGAGGAGGACTTGCTAACATCTACAGATCATCGTCAACCAAGGCAGATATTGAATAACTTTTGTTTACCTTCGTGGCTTAAGAACACATCTTAACACCATAAGACTATTCGCCTCAATACAATAATTCAGTAATTGATTATTGTATTCTAATAAAATTTACTGTGTATCTTGAGGTGTATTGTGGTAAACATCCTTAAGAGCAGCTCTGTGTGTTCTTACGACCTCAAACTAACACAAAAGGTAGCCAATATTTACCCTTGGTCAGTCACTTTATGTAGATGTCAATTGTGTCATTTCTCTAGGCTTAGTGCCCCCTGGAGGAGAAAGTAAATACAATGTTGATTTATTTTGGTCACAACACACGCTAGTAGATTATTTTTTCCTATTTAACTAAATAATTAACACTATGTAGCTAACTAATTATATGACTCAAAGATGGTAACCAATATGGCGTCGATATTGTTCACATACTCTATGATAAATAGTGTAGGTTATGTATATAAGCTACTGTGCCGAGTAGCAACCCTGTATATAAGCTACTGTGCCGAGTAGCAACCCTGTATATAAGCTACTGTGCCGAGTAGCAACCCTGTATATAAGCTAATGTGCCGAGTAGCATTTATATATATCATCACGTGGCAACACTGCACGTTATGTGGCAACATTGCCCCGAGGTAAAAGGGTGGGAATACTGATTTTCATAAGATTTCAAGTTAAAATTTACCTAGCAAAAAATGAAAACTTTTCAAATCTGAAGATATCACATGATTCTGCACATAGAACTACATCATTAATACCATGGGCCGATTTTTCAAACTCCAAACAAAAAATTCGCCTCCGTATGACACACCCTATTAACAAGGTATTCCAATTCTTACCTCTTCTTACTATTATCAAAATCATAAGTACTCCACTAAATACTGCCTGGTCGAACCCTCTTTCACTACCCTGCCAATAGATAAATTAATTCACCGCCACAACCACCTCACTGTTTTCCAGTAACTTGAAGGCAGTCACTCAGCTCTCCTCTGCTACTTAATAAAAGCCTTATCTGCCTCTATCAGCTTCCCTCTCCATCGTTAACGATTTTATACGTTCAGAATCCTCCCCTCTCTATCATACGAATTTCCAAAATGACTTTGTTGTCATATAGACTTATCACTTTTCCTAAAGTTTTCTCCATTAAAATTTTTGTAGTAGTGGTATGATCTGCACACGAGCTTCCCCTGTCCATTTATTTTTCAACATTTGTAATTTCCTGAATCCTGGGATTTACCGTCCTCGTTTATACCTTATCTCCTACATTTATCACACCAGTATTTCTCAGAATTTTTTTCCACTCCTTACATCTTTTATGCTCATTTATCCCCTTTGCATCTCAACTGCAGAATTTCATGTTATCAGAAATATGTCCTGAAAACACTAGTATATCATTTCACTTCAGCGACACCTCACCTTTTCCTTCTTCTAACTCAAGAAGGTTTAACGCCAATACGGTGATGACCATTCTTCTTTATTTTGCCAGATCGTTCTGAGCAATACATAGTGTGGCAACCATAGAGACGAAACACATTACATAAGCAATAAAAGAGTGATGACATTTACTGTATCAATATCTCTATTATTTCTTTCGTTTATTCACTCTATTCTAACTATAATATTCGTTTTTTCACTATATTTCTCTCATTTATTCACCATTATCTAAGTTTAGTATTCGTTAATCTCTTCACTATTATTTTACCTGTACAGTCCTGTACCTGTACATGTCTTAGTGCCCGTCCACGCCCATTTCAACCATTTCTACCTCAGCCATGTCTTAAAAAACAGCCAGAGGTGAAGTTTATATCATTCTTCATTAACTTCTGATTAGAGTGAAAAGTGAAAGTGGATTACATAGTCATGACTGCCCATTGATAATCTGGAAATAGCACACCTTCACTTCCCCAGCAATAAAGGTAGGTACCATTTTACACCAATTTATTATATATTCACTATTTTTTTCTGTTTTTCATTACCATTGTCGATTTTTTTACCATTTATTCATCATTATCTGATTGCATAAAGTCTGTCTTTCGTTCACCAAGATCTCCGTTTCACCCTGGTTCCTATAAATCGAACTGTATCCACCCTGCACACACTCACACACACACACACACACACACACACACACACTACTACTACTACTACTTAGCTATCACCCGGAATCGAGTATGACGATCATCCAGCTATGATACAATGATATGAGTTATTAAAGATGTCACCTAGGTTAGTGAGCTTTGAGGTGACCAAAGAGTCCGTTACGGGACCGGCAGAGTCGTTCACAAATGTTGCACGTGTGGAGGGCTGCATCTACTGCGGGTCCTGACGTTCCATGGAGCGACCATAGTTTGTTTTTGTTTTGATCTGTGATATGATTGTGTTTTCGAGCTCGTAAAGATGACCTTACTGGGTGCGGTTGCCCAGTCAGGTTGGTTCTTTAGGAAGTTATTTAACTTTAGGTAAGTTTGGTTGGTGCTATTAACCATGTATTATTTATGTTATGGGTTGAGGGATAAGTGTCAGAAAAAATCTTTTTGCTTTGTCTCAACTTATTCAATAAAATGAAAGCATTTCTCGTCACCGCTTAGAGTAGACTTTTTGTAGTTGTTTTCTCATTTTTAATTCCCGATATCTGGGTTAGGGGTAAAATGCACCAGGAGTGTCAGAGATGAAAATCGTCTTTTTTGTCTGAACTTATCATTAGAAACAAAAAACAAAACAATAATAGCGAATTATGTCCGCTACTATAAACTGATTCAGAACTTTCCCTAATGAGAATCAGATACTCAGTGCCCAGTGGACTGCTCAAGTAGTGGCATGCTGGTAGTTTGTTAGAACCTGTTTAAACGCATACAGTACCCGGGCCATCACCAGTACGATCCCACAGTCCAATTGTCCAACATACACTGGACACAGTAATATACTTTCATAATTAGATCTTAGATTACGGAAAAGTAACTTGCAGATGGCAGTTGTATTTCATTAAATATGCTTGGTAGGTAAAACAATACTAAGTTGCATTATGTAAGTACAGTTAAAATGTTACGAATTATATTATACAAAAGCCAGATTGGCTTAAGGCAGTGTTACAATTGCTGTAATACAACCATGAAATGCAATTTTGGTCTGTAGAAAAAAAAATACGTGTTTTTTTTTTCTTAAAAAACGATTTTTTTTCATCACTATTGTAAGCATGTGAAAACATACAGTTTGAGAGACACCCGACAATCAAGGCAACATACAAATTATGTTAGTTTGGTTATTCATGAGGTAACATGCTAACAAAATATTTAAACTAATATACGGATTATTTATATTGAAATATACCAGTACCTAGAACATTGTGTCTGTAATTATCTCCGTCAGCGACATTATCACGTTTGCAGGAGCACCAGTGTAATGCCAATGAAAAGTCCCAAGTACCGTTCTCTTCAGCTGCAGTATGTATAGTATTTGCATAATGTACCATTATCTGACGCCCTTCTTCACCAGGACGCTTAGCAATAACACCCAGAGCTCTAATACGTTGAGCACTTCAGTGACTGTGTCGTTGGTGATACTATATGGCTGTAGTGTTGCCTCGCTTGTTGGCACCGTGTTCCTTAACTGCACTGGTCAGTCTTTGTGGTTGACCTAAACTGTAATACTTGCCAATATAAAGATTTTTCTTGATTGGTTGTAGTTTCCAAATGAATGCTTACACATCATGACATTAACAATGCCTTCCAAGTGTGAAATTTGCTTTCTATTTTCTCAAAAGAAACGCTCATGTTGGGGTCTCAAAAAATAGTTTCTATCATATTGTTGGGCCTCTCCTTTACATTATATCATCATCGTCCTACATAATTAACATACGGTACTATATCTGACACCTGTGAGCCGATATACATTTGTCTGTCGTGTGATAGTGGTTATATGAATAATGCACGACACGGTAATTAAAATTTGGAGTATACCTGAGTTTACCTTTAGAACCTGATGCGTATAATCCTTAATAAATTGTATAAATGTTTTTTATGCGCCTAACATGACGACATACAAGGTGTTAATTAATGTACTATGATTACGTTTCAGATCTGGCATGATTAAAAAAGATCACACAGTTAGTTATGTCATTATTACTTACTATATTGATAAGAGAGCTGAGACCTGGTAAATACAGGTGTATAAATACTATTCATCATATTATTTATAAACATTGAATTTACAAAATACAATTTACATTTGAAATTTTACGAATTTCATGAAAAATGAAGGGTTGTGGACGTGAATTTTAACATGACTAAAAATATCAAGCTGTGAGACGTAAGTCAAGTTCAATGAGAGGGTCCAGGCAGAAAGTCCAGATATTTTATCCCAAATTCTGTTTAAGTCCAGAAACTTGAAATTTCACAAGTGACATTGTGCTGTTAACTGGGTCTTACTGGAGGTTGTCGACTCACTAGATTCGTCAGAATTGGGAATTGTAAGGAGCGCTCCTTCATAGCCTTTGTTAACGTTCACGGTGCGCATGTCGTATGATCATTCCCTGTTTTCATTAACTGAACTATTATTAATCTTCTTCAGCTGCGAATCACTCAATAATAATTTTCAATCGGTAATATGTTGGATTATTTTATTAGCATGAACAAACGGGCTCAATATAACTATTTATTGTAATCTTAGTGGAAGTTTTTTATATTAAAATTTTTCTGAGCTAAACTTCTTCAATGGTTATCACTGTAAAACAAGTGAGAATAGAAAGGTAAGTAGCGCCTTTAAATGAGATAAGTGTAAAGAAATGCCTCGGCTGGTTGGGTGAAAACATAGGCGACCTAAATTAACACGATGGAAACCCACGAAATGACATCTGACAATCCTGATAGGGTCACACCAGCTGACAGGATAAGAAAAAGTTTCGCCGACTAACGACAGAAAGACCCGTGGGGTCACGGAAATTGACAGGATAAATGCCACTGGAGACATGGCACGAAGCCCCATGGGTTATATAAATTGACAGCATGAAAAGCGGCTGCGTGGCGACAACACAAAATCCCGCGAGGTTACGCTAACTGATGGGATGAAAACCCGCTGAGACATTACATGGTGATCTCGCTGCGGGCCATATGAACAAAACCAGACATGACTCTGTGTACATTTTCTCTGATGTGGAAATTGTAATATAGTCATGGAACTTTTTGAGTGGGGATTCATTTATAAATCCATCATTGTAAATCAAAAGTAAATTTTCTGTAAATGAAACAATGTCCCGAAGTATTTTACATAAAAAAACATGGTTGTTATGTCAGGAATGAATTTCTCATATTCGTAACAACATATTCATGCTCAGATGCGTACACAGTTGTCTGCCACCAGTATGCCTGACAGCCACAGTGCCGGGGTCGCTGGCGATGGGTCTTATTACTGTAGGAATTTCCAAATACCATTCTTTTCATAAACATTTTACAATAAAATCAATAAGAACCAAAATGCTGCCACTCTTTGCAGCTTTTTGATCGATGCATATGGTGTCGAACCTCAGGCAAGAACAGCTTACTATCCCAAGGTAGGGATGCACTTGTTGACCAATTTAGCGCACACTGAGCCTTGGGGCCCTTAAGCGACAAAAGAGGATTTAAGGTTTCCACCGGGATAGACCGTGCCAACTATGTGGTCGTGGTAGGATGTTACACACTCCAGAGGCTGTCCTGGCTAAATTATGTTGCCAAACAGGCATTTATCTTTCAGTCACTCAAATATGAGAGCCTCCCAGTCTCTTCTCGTTAGCTTCTCAGCTTTTGTGATGTTAGACATCTCGCCCTTGGACTTACCTCACGTCACAATGTGCTATTAGACACCAAAATAAAGTCTCTAGGTGCAATATTAACCCGACAGATTATTGTTCAGAATAGGTCAATTATAGAGTCATGAAAAAATTAAATAATTACATGTACTACAAAAATATGGCCAGCTAAAATTCCGATGTGGCCACTTGGATATACAGTAGAGGGGCTAGGGGTGAGGGATCAGCAGAACGAAGGCAGCTTTATGCACATCTCTCCTTCTCTCTCCCTTCTATATCAGATAGTTTTTCCACTTCATTTCTGAAAGGTGTGGACTTTCACTATTTACAAGAATGGATTACATCCAGAGGTGTGCTGGGACCGGTTCGATCCAACTCGTCCAAACCGTTTGTTGATTTTTTTAACAAATATTTAGCAGTCATTAGAAATTTTTCTTGAAGTGGTGGAAAATAAGAATTATTTTCCTTACTATTGACTGCTATATAGTACACAAATTAGATCAAGTTTATACTGATGGAGAGAAGCGACCACAGTCATACTTCTGTTATAACATTATTATTACCCACACATGGTCTTCTACAGGAAGCTTCTATAATAGATTCTAGAACAATTTGCTCACTAACTCCACTTTGATCACTACCAGCATCTTTCCTACCCACCTGACTGCTACTGATTAACGAAATATATGTATGAAGTTATTAGTGTCGAATAAAAATTTTAGATCCACATGACTGTGATCAATGATGTTTCACTTAAAACAACAAGAATTTAAATTCACCAGCGTATTTAAATTGACTGAAAATTTATCTGTACCTGCCAAGTTGAGAAACAAATTGTAGCTCGCCTAATTTGTGCTAAGTTGAAAAAATCT